>NW_011494879.1:11415480-11415938 GCF_000754665.1 Bison bison bison | reverse complement strand
GACAGACCTTTTTTGGCAAGTAATACCTCTGCTTTTGAATATGCTATCTAGGTTGGTCATAACTTTTCTTCCAAGGAGTAAGCGTCTTTAATTTCATGGCTGGAATCACCATCTGCAGTTGATTTTGGAAGCCAAAAATAAAGTCTGACACTGTTTCCACTGTAAATTAATTTGTAAGAGTAGGATTCACTAATTCTTTTTTGTTTGTTTGTTTGTTTGTTTTTAATTTTATTTTATTTTTAAACTTTACAATATTGTATTAGTTTTGCCAAATATCGAAATGAATCCGCCACAGGTATACCTGTGTTCCCCATCCTGAACCCTCCTCCCTCCTCCCTCCCCATACCCTCCCTCTGGGTCCCAGTGCACCAGCCCCAAGCATCCAGTATCATGCATCGAACCTGGACTGGCGACTCGTTTCTTAAGAACATAATGGAGTAGTTCCTCTCATTTCTTTT
>NW_011494879.1:11375635-11415380 GCF_000754665.1 Bison bison bison | reverse complement strand
AGACAAATGAAGCCCGATCAGCCCCCCAAGTAATTCATAGCTCGTGACAAAGACAGAGGAACCAGCAGTAACAGGAGCAGATGGTGGGCAAGAGCCTCAGCATAAACAAAGTGATGTGGGTGCGGAGAGGGAGCCTGCCCTCTGCTCAGGCAAGTCAGGGAATTCTTCCAAGATGGACCATGTGAGCTAGGTTTTGAAGGATGAGTAGGAGTTGGGGGCTGGGAGAAAGTACAAAACAGCACTCTCATAAATAAGGGCGAACACTCAGTCCTCTGTGATGACGCTGGGGAGGAAGTAGCACAGATAATGCCTCAGCTCTGCTTTGAAAAAAAACAGTAGTCGCTACCTCCTCATCCTCCCACCTCATTCCCAACAGAAACTAAAAATAATCATTGACTAATTTGAGTTCATCCCTTCTCTGACTGCATGGAGATTGTTAGTGATCAGAATTGGATGAAGGGGACCAAGAAAAGAAGTACAAAGGAGGAGGCAGGAGATTTTTGAAACTGTATCTGTCCTATGTTTCTCTTAGAAAAAACAATCTAGATGTAGATGTTATGTATATGCACACTCTCATGTGTAAATGGATCTGATACATATGAAAGTACATATGTACACATGTATGTGTGTGCATGCATAGTCCCGCAGTTGTGTCCAACTCTCTGCAGCCCCTTTAACTGTAGCCCACCAAGCTCCTCTGTCCATGCAATTTTGTAGCAAGAATATGGGAGTGGGTTGCCACTTCCTACTCCAGGAGATCTTCCCAGCCCAGGGATCAAACCTGCATCTCTTGGGTCCTACACTGGCAGGCAGATTCTTTACCATCATGCCACCTGGGAAGCCAGTATACAAGTATGCACACATTCACATTATATAGAATTTGTTTTAACCGAGCACAGAGCCTGGTGCCCGTGACCTTCAGGCACGCTTGCTGTCTGGAGATGGATGCGGGTGAGAATTGACCTCGCTGACTTTCACACATCCCTGGTGTGTCAAGGTGGCTGAGGGTCATGGTATTGTACGTTCAGAAGCACAGCAGGAGGGAGTCTGGATGCTGGCCGTGGCAAAGGAGCCTGCAGCTCTGGAAGACGAAGCGCCTCGCCCGAGGCCCGAAGCTATCAGCTGGTCAGGATTCAGGCCCTCTTCTGACTGTCCCTCTCCCGCAGCGCCATGCTGTGTGTCACCCTGTCTATGAAAAGGGAAAGTGTGCCTGTGCGCTCAGTCGTGTCCGACTCTTTGTGATGCCATGGACTATTGCCCACCAGGCTCCTCTGTCTGTGGGATTTCCCAGGCAAGAAATACTGGAGTGGGTTGCCATTTCCTGGATCTTCGAAACCCAGGGATCAAACTCACGTCTCCTGCATCTCCTGCGTTGGCAGGCGAGTTCTTGACCACTGCGCCACTGGGGAAGCCTATAAATAGAGCTTCAGACTGCAATAGCAACTCATCGTGGAGTCAGGGATACGTGTGCCCGGAAATCCTCTGTAGATCCCTCTGGTGCTGGCAACACACTATACCTTGCTGTGCAGGGGAGGAAGAAGGAAGGAGGGAAGGAAGGAAGGGAGGGAGAAGGAGGAAAAGGGAGGAGGGTAAGGAGGAATAGGAAGAAAGGACAGACATCAGGGTGAACTTGGGTTCTAGTCCAGGCCTGGCATAGACACACCTTTGACCCTGGATACCCCTTCCCTTCTCTGTCATCACTAGGAGGGTATTGGGCTTGATTGTTCAACTCCTGTTTCTGAAGTTGTCCCCAAGGAGTGTCCTTGGATTCATTCCCCTGTGGTCCCAGAGGACCCCACTCGAATTTGCATCACCATCACCAGAAAGCTCTAGAAGGTGAGAAACGAGAGCCCCCACCTCCTTGTGGAGGGCCAGGTCTCCCCCAGCCCTGGAACCAGAACAGCTGAGCCAGTACAGAGAACATGGAGGGCTCAGCTGCACCCTGTCCTCCCAGCCTTCTGCTGGGAGCCCCAGTGTAACTGCTCCCTTGTTCTGTCCCCCTTTCCAGTGCCCCAGCCTTCTTGCACCTCAGTCTTCCAGCCTGGAGAAGTTCAAGTGCTGGGCTTGGCCCTGCACCTTTCTTCCCTGGGGACTTGTAAGCTGCCAGCCCAGATGTCCCAGGAGGGAGCCTGCAACTGACCTGGAAAGCAGGAAGGAAGCCGGGGGCAGGAGCAGGCTGCAAACTGGCGGAGAGAGGAGTCCTGCGGAGTCGTCCATGTGGGTGTGGCTTTGGGCATCAGTGCCCCGTGGCTTCTCCTTCCTGCCAGTCAGCTCTCTTTGCCCTGAGCCTGCTGCTAGCCAGGGTTCTGGGGCAATTTGTCATTCAGTCGATTAGTCGTGTCTGACTCTTTGCGACCTCATGGACACGCAGACTTTCTTGTGCTTCACCATCTCCTGGAATTTGCTCAAAGTCATGTACATTGAGTTGATGATGCCACCCAACCATCTCATCCTCTGTTGTTCCCTTCTCCTGCCTTCCATCTTTCCCGGCATCGGGGTCTCTTCCAGTGAGTCAGTTTTTCGCATCAGGTGGCCAAAATATTGGAGCTTCAGCTTCAGCAGTCATCCTTCCAATGAATATTCAGGGTTGGTTTCCTTTAGGACTGACTGGTTTGATCTCCTTGCTAACACCTCACTTCAATATTCTATTCCATTTCTGGGCTGAGCTGCAGGTTCAATCATTTAACGGCTGTTTATTAGGCATCTCCTGCTTGCAGAGCTTGTCCTGTGAAAAAGTGAAAAAGTCACTCAGTCGTGTCCGACTCTTTGTGACCCCATGGATTTTATAGCCCTCCAGGCTCCTCTGTCCATGGAATTCTCCAGGCAAGAATACTGGAGTGGGTTGTCATTCCCTTCTCCAAGGAATCTTCCCCACCCAGGAATCGAACTGGGGTCTCCTGCATTGCAGGCAGATTCTTGGAATGTCTGAGCCACCAGGGGAAATCCACCCCCCACCAACCCCCAAGCAGAACTTTTCCTAGATGATGGCGTTTCAAAGCTGAAGTCAGCAATGCAATAAACACAGGGAGACGTCACGAGTGTGGGACACCTCCTTCTGTCCAATGGAACAAGTGGAGCCTCGTAGGAGACCAGAGGCTGGAGAGTTCCTTGAACCAGGTGGCTTCTCAGAGGAGCTGGGAGTCTGGAGAGGAGCGGGTAGCAAGGAGGAGATGGAGGCGGGAGCCTGGGTCGGGGGAGTGGAAAGTAGGCGGAGAGAAGGATGGAGGAGCTGACTAAGGATGAATAGGGAAGGGGCTACCGTGCTGAGTGGGAGGAACAGCTTAGAGGGTGGATTTCTTGTGGGTAGTTTTCTGGCGTGGGTGTGGGTGGAAGCTCTGCTTTAAGTCCTTTTGGTATAAAATACCTGCTCACCAAGTGGAAATCCGTCCACTATGCTCAGCTCTGATATCAGGCAAGGAAGAGGGCTCAGGATGCCCCGGTGAAGGGCCCCCCGGCTCTGGGCAGAGCTAGCACAGGCCCCTCTGTGTGCGGCTGGAGAGCCCGGGCTGGGCCTCCTCCTTGAATGGCCTGACAAAGACTTGCTTGTTCTCCCCTGACATCAGACCTCACCCTCAGGATTTCTCTGTTCTTCTGGGGCAAGATCTCACACAGTGATAATAGAGTGAAAGGGAAGGGAGGAATCGAGTGAAGAATGTCTCAGGCGTCACCATGCCAACCGGCTCCCCAGGCAGAGGGTAGGAAGGGGGCGCCAGCCGTGTGAGCCCTGGGCATCTTTTGGGTCACACCCTGGCAGGGACAGCCCTGAGCTGCTGACAGCCTGGTTGGAGATGAACGGGAGCTGCTGATGTTGGTTCTGAGAGATGCTAGTGGCCTGGTCAGTGACAGACAAAATATTAGTGAGTCACGTTGATTAATTGCTGCACATAGTGGTTTGCTTGTTTTCTGTTGGTGTGTGTGTGTTTTATCTTAAGTAAGTGTTGCATTTAAACACCTGGTTTTCTATTTGTTATTTTAACAAAGATGTATTGAGAGAGCTCTGCCTTGGAAATTTCATAAAATTTGTCTTTAGAGGGTTCTGTGAGATCACTCAGTCTTGCTTCTGTCTGATCCTTTTTTCAGATGAGTAAACTGAGGCCAGGAGAATGGGAGGCATTGTGGAAAGTGGCAGCAGGAAAGATGGTATAGCCTTCTTGTCCAGGCTCCAGGATGCACATCCTGTGTGACAAGCCCTCAGCCTAAGACCTGGTCTGAGGTGGGGGATTACTGAATGCCATCCCTTCTTACCTTTTGTGCCGTGATTTGTGCCAGGCAGCAGGTGGTGGGGGCGGGAAGGGGGCTGTCAATAAATGAACTCACCCTTAAAACAAAATGAATATGAAACTAGTACAAGGGGAACCCCTGGTTTCACTTATCTTAAGACAATCAATCCTAAAACAACCATTTACTTGTGATATACAGGATGGAAGGGAGATTTGGCACTGGAACTTCACATCCTTAATCTAGTGCATGCATGCATGCATGCTCAGTCACTTCAGCTGTGTCCAACTCTGTGCGACCCCATGGACTGTAGCCCGCCAGGTGCCTCTGTCCATGGGGTTCGCCAGACAAGAATACTGGAGTGGGTTGCCATGCCCTCCTCCAGGGGATCTTCTCGACCTAGGGATTGAAGCTGTGTCTTTTATGTCTCCTACAGCGCGAGATGGGTTCTTTACCACCTGGGTCAGATTCATGGCCAAGGCCATAGGCTAGTAAGTGAAAGGGAAGCCAGGGTCTCCACGGTCTCTTCAGTGTGTTTCCCACATTCCACCCTCCACTCCACCAAATGACCTGGGATTACTTTGTTGAGCTGGGTTCTCAGCTGCTAGGAACTGCGGAGCAGCCCCTGACCTGGTGGTTGAGTTAACAATTTGCTATCTTCAAGTGGAATTTAGGAATAGCCTAAACAACACTTGATCTGTCTGTGAGAGCTGGCAACCCTGGAGCATATGCAGGGCACAACTTTCAAATTTAGTCATTTGTGGCCACAGACACCAGCCTGGGAACTCTGGCTGCAGGGTCAAGTTTAAACCAGGATAGCACATGGTTGAGTCATCAAGGGCAGGGCTGGGCTTAAACAGAAATCTGGAGATAAACTTGGTGAGCTTGTTTGTTTGGTTTAATTGTGGTCTTGCTGGATCAGCCCAAACAGGGAAGTTCCACAGTCCCTCTGCTAACTCCTGTGTGTATGTCGAGTTTCCTGCCGGAGCATCCTTTGTGAAAACAACACTCTACTTCTGCACACCTCCTGACTCTGTTTATACATACAGGGTGGGGTAACCGATCGCTAACGAAGGATCGCCTGCTGTCCCAGTTTAGGCTTCCAGAGAATTTTCCAGATCCGCAATATAATTTTAAGCGGATGTTGCATGAGAATGAGCGGTCAGAATTCATTCTGATCAGCTTGGATAGGATTTCAGCCCTTCCTTCCTTCCTTTCTTTCTTTCTTCCTTTCTTTCTCTCTCTCTTTCCCTTTTGCAACTGGAGTCAAGTTGATTCAGCCACCAGATCCGTTTCCCTGGGTGGAAAAGGTAATTTGAGAAATTCAGGGGAAGAGGCTGGGAAGGAGGATGCTTACACCAAACGGGTGAATCTATTCATTTTTCTTTCCCACCAAATGTCACGGCTCCATTTCCAGCAAAGTGGTCAAGACCAGTGCTTTCGACGTGCCCGTGAACAGGGATGAAGCCAGTTAATGTGTTCAATGAGCGCTGGGTGCCACAGCTGTGAACGTGAGCCCATTTTACTACCAAGAGGAGCAACATTTAGAATATATTCAGGGCGTTGAAACTGATCCCTCTGCTTTGTCCATTTTGTGAAAAGGACAAACTTCTTTTGTGAAAAGTGTTAGTCTCTTAGCAGTGACTCTCTGACACCATGGACTGTAACCTGCCAGGCTCTTCTGTCCACAGAATTCTCCAGGCAAGAATACTGGAGTAGATAGCCATTCCCTTCTCTAGGGGATCTTCTAAACCCAGGGACAGAACCTGAGTCTCATGTCTCTTGCATTGGCAGGCAGGGTCTTCACCATCTGAGTCACCAAGGAAGCCTGACCGGCACTTTTAACGGGAGATGAGCACTCCCCTTAGTGGAGAAAGTACTTAACTGCAAGCTCTTAACATTTGCCCAAAGGAAAGCTCTTGGTTGTGGCAGAAATACATAGATTTAGTATCTCTGAAAGCCAACTACTTATCTACATTGGAAAGTTATTGTGAGAAATTAAGTGAGATTATTTGTGGGCAGCGCTTAAAATGGCATTGAGTGAAGGACTGAGGGTCAGCAGCTGCTCTTGCCTGGAAAACCCCATGGACGGAGGAGCCTGGTAGGCTGCAGTCCATGGAGTCGCAAAGAGTCGGACACGACTGAGCGACTTCACTTTCACTTTCCACTTTGCTGCATTGGAGAAGGAAATGGCAACCCACTCCAGTTTTCTTGCCTGGAAAATCCCAGGGACGGGGGAGCCTGGTGGGCTGCCGTCTATGGGGTCGCACAGAGTCGGACACGACTGAAGTGACTTAGAAGCAGCAGCAGCTGCTAATTAATTGTGTTTATCTGAGAATGAGGATTTGGGAAGCAAGGGGCTGAGTGACGTCATCTGGGGAGTCTTCAGGGCCCTCTGTGCCCACACTGATACCTGTTGGGAAAGATGAATGAAGAGTAGTGGACAGGACTTACCTGGGACGGGACCCACTGCCAGCCCACCTGCTCCAAGGCCAAAAACAGTGAGGACCACTTCAGAATGCAGGCCTTCTTGCCTTGCCAGAGCTTTTATTTCACAGAGCATCCCACAGTGCAATTCCAACCCCACTTGGTGAGGAGACACTATTCCTTTGCCACATCTGTCCTTGACCTTGGACTTCTCCCAGCTCAGCTTCCCAGTGATGCTGAGACAGCTCCACAAGTCTCCTTTTGTGAAAGTGACTCACTGACCAACTCCTCCTAGCTGCGGGAGGAGATGTCTTTTTCAGAAGTTAATTTGGGCATCACCGAGGCTGTATTTTGCTCTTCTGATGACTCAAGTTTTCTTTCTTTTAATTGTCAGACCTAAGATGTGACTCCTAGGAGTATGAATCCAGTTACATCTTTATTAGACTAGATGTGAAAGTGGGGGGAACAATTTTCCTTCCCTCTCCCCTTCCTTTATTCTTTCTTTTCTTCCTTCTTCCCTTTCTTCCTTTCATTCATTCCTCCCTCTCGCTCACATTTCCCTCCTCTCCCACTGGCCCCTCCTCTTTCCTTCCCTCTTGCTCTAAGGTGATGGCCGGCACTCCGGTGAGAGGTCCTTGGATACACACGTTGGCTCCCACACCTTCTTCCGTCCACTCACTTTTCCATGTATTCGGAAATACGTATTCCCTGAACGGCCTATTTTGAATTCAAGCATGAGTCAGTCCCAGTCCCTTTGCTGTAAGGATTCATCCTTTAGGATGAGAGGCAGACAAATGAACAAGAATGGCAAGATTGAGGGAAGGTGCTGGAAGAGGGCTCCCGGGGGGGCGGAGGAGCAGAGGGCAGGCCCCTGCCCTGGACCAGCCCCGGACTGGCACCAGCAGCGGCACCGGCCCCTGGCTGGTGGTGGACGTAAGTTTGCTTGGCAGAGAACCACCTTTGTAGCAGTTTTAAATGCCACCTAGGAAGACTGGTCCCACCACTTCATCATAAGCCAAAGATGGATGTGCCAACAGGTCTCATGGCCAGGCCTCTGCCCAGCTGTCACTCCAAAAGCCTCTCTTCTCTATCCACAGAGAATGTCATTTCAGCCACGGGGGACTTAGAGCTTCCCATCCTCCCAATCCCAGACCTCCACAGCCACCAAAGCCCACTGACAATTGAGTGAGCAATTGTCCTCCCATTCCATAGCCCCCTCCTGCAGGAAGCCCTCCCAGGTCCTTCCAGCGAGAGAGGTCCTCTCCTGTCTTCCACCCTCTTCCCAGATACCGGTCATCACTAGAACCTTCCAGCCTTTGTAGCCACCTCTCTGTATTTGGCTGCACTGGGTCTTCGTTGCACACATGGGCTTCTCCTCTTGTGGAGCACAGGTTCCAGAATGCGCAGGCTCTCCAACTGCAGTGGGCAGGCTTTGTTGCCTCACTGCATGTGGGATCTTAGCTTCCTGACCAGGGATTGAACTTGCAACCCCGCATCGGAAGGTGAATTCTTAACCCCCGGACCACCAGGGAAAGCCCTCTATAGCCACCTTTAAACATGGCTTCTCTCTGCTACCAGGCCACTGCAGGGGCCATGGCTTACGTAGCTCTAGTCTAAGAAGAGCACATGTTTGTGCCTTTACTGACTATGCGCCAACTTTCCTGTCCTCTGTTAAGGGCTGTGCTGGGTATGGAGGCTGGACCACTGATTAACACCTGCCTTCAGGAAGCTCAGGAGACACATAGGAATATTATATTTTGATAGAAATATTTACAGCATACACAGAGTGTATATATTAGGACCAGAACAAGGAAGAGGTCAGGTCTAACTTGGGAGCTTGTGACAAAGGAGAAGAGGGATGTTGGATTGGGTGGGGGTGGGCATCAGCTGAATCAAGTCACATGTGAAGTGAAACGTAGGTGGATAGATCACTCAGCAGAACCAACAGAGTTTTGCCAACTACACAGGATCTTCAGTGTTACTGGTAATTTCTAGAAATGTTGAAAGAATTCATTACTTGTTTCAACTGCCATTTCCTGGGCAAAGTAAGTAGACTCCCAAAGTCTCAGCAGTTAACAGCATCATTTCACCATCTCTTGGAATTTTTTTGAGTCAGCGGACATAGCTTTGGTGTTTTCAAATTACCCCCTACCTACTCCCTTCATGTTACAAATTTACTATTATCGTCATTGCAGTGAGACCTGATTTGGACTTCAAGGGCTGTCAGGTCATCAGTTGCTTCTGGAATTCCCAAGGAAAAAAGTTGGAATTAAAGATCACATTAGACCTTTGAATACACGTGATAGATGAAACCCAGCTGCCTAAGCATTGCCTTATTAGGTACTTCGGGAGCCACTTTATCTACGTATGAAAATTAGTTGTTTAGTCGCTAAGTCGTGTATATGACTCTTTTGTGACCCCAGGGACTGCAGCCCACCAGGCTCCTCTGTCCATGTGATTTCCCAGGCAACAATACTGGAGTGGGTTGCCATTTCCTTCTCCAGGGCATCTTCCCAACCCAGGGATCAAACTTGCGTCTCCTGCATTGGCAGGCGAATTCTTTACCACTGAGCTACTAGGAAGCCCCTGGTTATAGTGAGTGCATTTGCATACATCATGATGTTTGATGCTTCGGAAATACACAAAGACTTGAGAATAATTTCTCTTGGGTCATTTAGGTGTTCTACCTGATTTTGAATTACTGCTTTTTCTCAGAGGTAAACTCTAGAAGCACTCTCTGTCTGCAGCAGTGGCCAATTTCCGGATAGCGTGTTGCATTCTCCAGTGTTGGGAAGCTGTCCCCACCATCCTTCCCAAATAGCTGGAAATCCAAAGGGCTCCATGGACCAAGACCAGGGAGGCTCCGTGGAAGAGCAGTCAGCACACAGTTCTGTTTCTTAAATGGAAGTCTCGTCCCGTTTCTAATTAACTTAGCTCCTGGTGTGACTTTAGGTTGCCTGAATACATTTTTAGAGATTGTTAGACATTCTCATTGCATTAAAACCTCAGGATGCTGGAGCAAGGAGTTTTCCAGGTCATCTAGCCAGTCCTAGAGGGCTAGAGACCATGAGGATGAGACTCAGAGCTAGAGCTGGGGGGTGGAGGCAGTGGGAAGGGGATGATGACCCTCCCCAGGGTCTCGTGGTGAGCACGTGGCTGAAAAGAGATTAGGACGAGAGGCAGTGACTCCCTGTACCACTCCAGTGGGTGGGCAACCCACTCCAGTATTCTGGCCTGCAAAATTCCATGGACGGTATAGTTCATGGGATCACAAAGAGTCGGACATGAATGAGTGACTTTCACTTTCACAGTCATGGTAGCTTCCATGACCTTCAGGCCCTGGGTTACACAGTAACCGTCTAACCCATTCAAGCACCAAGCTGCATTTCTTCCCAGGAGTGTCCTTGCTTCTGCTTTCTGGATTCAGAGTTCCTATGTAATCAGTCCTCAGAAGATTCTCCTGTCTCTTCCTCTACTTTTCCCCCAAAACACAATGTCTGTTTTAGAGGTTCATACTGTTCCTCACTGGGACCAGGCTCACTGACCACGCACTTTCCCATCCCCTGGAATGACTACTTCTCCCTTTTTGTTATCTAAATAAGAGTATCCAACCTAATGCACACACTCCTGTAGTTTAAATGGAAAACAATAAGGGCTTACTGCACAGCACAGGGAACTCTGCTCAGTGTTAATGTGTGGCAGCCTGGATGGGAAGGGAGTTTGGGGGAGAATGGGCACCTGTATATATATATATGGCTGACTCCCCTTGCCGTTCACCTGTTGAGACTATCACAACACTGTTAGTTGGGTAGCTTTTCCCTTCTCCAGGGGATCTTCCCAACCCAGGAGTTGAACCCAGGTCTCCCACATTGCAGGTGGATTCTTTACAGCTGAGCCACAAGGAAAGCCCAAGAATACAGGAGTGGGTAGCCTCTCCCTTCTCCAGCGGATCTTCCTGACCCAGGAATCGAACTGGGATCTCCTACATTACAGGCAGATTCTGTACCAACTGAGCGATCAGGAAAGCCCTAATTGGGGTTCAAACACAAAATAAAAAGTTCAAAAAACAAACAACAGAAAAGACTGTCTGACTGAAATAACAGATGACCTGAGAGCCTCTCCTTCCATGAGAGGCTAGTGGAAGAAACATGTTCTATGGGAGGAGAAGCTCCAAGGGGTCATGGGAGTTGTGTTTCTGAACCGATGACTTCATTCATTCACTCTACATATGGAGTTCCTATTGTGTGTCAGGCCCTCGTCTAGGAGCTAGAGGGTATATGTCAGTGGCGATAGAGATTAAAAAAAAAAAAAACAGTGAGTGGGGAGTCGGGTGAAGTATGATGTTGGAGAGGTTGGTTAGATTGAGCTCCACCGAAAAGTAAGCCCTGGACAGAGGCCTAAAGAAAAACCATGCAGACATATTGAGAGAAAGCATTCTAGGCCTAAAGATTAGCAAAGCTCCTGTGTCAGAAACTCATGTGATAAGTTAAAGAGTGAAAAGGGAAGAGGCCAGAAGCAGTGAGTAGCCAGTGATGGAATGAGGAATTGCAGGCAATGAGCTACCTTGTGGAAATGTCACCTCAGGCCTTGGTGACTATGATGAGAATTGTGTATTTTATTCTAAGTGAAACAGGGAGCCATTGAAGGGACTTTACCAGAGAGTGACATGCTGAAACTTAAAAAAACAAAATTATTATTTTCAAATTTTTTTAATGGGAGGATAATTGCTTTTACAATATTGTGTTAGCTTCTGCCATACATCAACATGACTCAGCCACAAGTATACATATGTCCCCTCCATCCTGAACCCCCCTCCCCACTTCCACCCCATCCCACCCCTCTAGGTTTTTACAGACCACGGGGTAAAGCTCCCTCTATCACACAGCAAATTCCCACTTGCTATCTATTTTATGAGTGATTAGAAGCTGGGAAATCCTTTAAGAAGTGAGTATGATACTCCTGGCAAGAGATGGGATGGCTTGTGGGCTGGTCTAGGACTCTGATAACACCTTCATGTCTGAGAGATGTTCAAATTCAAGCTGTATCCTAAAAGGAAAGCTGATGGGATTTGTTAGCTTAGATATGGGATGTAAGAGAAAGAAAAGTCAAGGATGACACCGATGTTTTTAGAATGAGTGTCTGAAGACAAGGAAATGCCATTTACTGAGAGAAGAAGGACTGGAGAGGGGGCAGATTCCTGGGGGGAAAATAAAAACTTTAATTTTGGATGTGTGACATGTGAGGTGTCTGTTAGAAGTCAAGCAGTTAATCAGATAAATGAGTCTGGAGTTCAGGCAAGGGGATCAAGGTCAAGGTGACAGTTATAAATTTGGAAGTCATCCGCATACATCTTCTAACATGGTATTTTAAGCCATCAGATATTAATAGTTGTGTCAGAAAGGGAAATTCTTCTTCATGGCCAGAAGGGCAGCACTAAGACCAGTGACTAAAACAAGAAAAATAACGATAGTAACCATCTAGTCAAGGCTATGGTTTTTCCTGTGGTCATGTATGGATGTGAGAGTTGGACTGTGAAGAAAGCTGAGCGCCAAAGAATTGATGCTTTTGAACTGTGGTGTTGGAGAAGACTCTTGAGAGTCAATTGGACTGCAAGGAGATCCAACCAGTCCATTCTAAAGGAGATCTGTCCTGGGTGTTCTTTGGAAGGAATGATGCTAAAGCTGAAACTCCAATACTTTGGCCACCTCATGCGAAGAGTTGACTCATTGGAAAAGACTCGGATGCTGGGGGGGATTGGGGGCAGGAGGAAAAGGGGACGACAGAGGATGAGATGGCTGGATGGCATCACTGACTTGATGGACATGAGTTTGGGTGAACTCCGGAGTTAGTGATGGACAGGGAGGCCTGGCGTGCTGCAATTCATGGGGTCACTAAGAGTCAGACACGACTGAGCGACTGAACTGAGTTGAATAGTATTATGCTCTCAGTCGCTTCAGTTGTGTCCGACTCTTTGCAACCCCATGGACTGTAGCCCACCAGGCTCCTCTGTACACGGGATTTCTCAGGCAAGAATACTGGAATGGGTTCCTATTTCCTTCTCCAGGGGATCTTCCCGACCCAGGCATCAAACCCGAGTCTCCTATGGCTTCTGCGTTGCAGGTGGAATCTTTAGCACTGAGCCACCCAGGGAATTATGGCGGCTACTATTTATGCATCTGGCCATTTATATGTGTTGTGTCATTATTTCTAAAAACCAGCCTTGAAGAGGTTGCAATCATCTCTGTTTTACTCATATTGAAGCTCCAATTCTGGGAGGGTACATGTTGTTAAATACATTGATTAAGACCACCCAGCCAATAAATAGTTGAGCTGGGATTCAAACTCAAGTTCGTATTTTTGTGGCTATGCTCAACATCACAGCTCAGTTTAAGAAGTCTTTTATCTTTGAGAAAGATAACTTAGCTCAGAATTTCGGTCAGCTTGTCCCCCACCTTTGAGGAACTTGTCCGGAAGATGGGGCCTTTCAGGTGCTGGGTAAAATACTGCATGTCTGGGCTGTCCTTGCCAACACGGAACACACACGGAACACTGTGAAGCAAGGAAGGGAGAACAATTTGAAAAAGAGACGATACATCAGAAAGATAAGTCACATGCTCTTAACACATCTGAACACTGGCCACAGTTTAAGCCAAGATGTTACCCTTGATTTCCTTTCCTAGTTCCAGAGATCAGATGACAGTACCCACTCTACTGGAGACAGGTGGAGAAGGGGAATACAGGTATTTCTTTCACACTGGCTGAGTGTATCTGTCATATCCTTTCAAGCTTGCCACAGCCAAATGGGGCTTCCCAGGTGTCACTAGTGGTAAAGAATTCGCTTGCTAATGCAGAAGATGCAGCAGACACAGGTTTGATTCCCTGGAGGAGGAAAGGGCAACCCACTCCAGTGTTCTTACTTGGAAAATCCCATGGACAGAGGAGCTTGGCGGGCTACGGTCCATGGAGTCACAGAGATGCAGACACGACGGAGTGACTGAGCACGCATAGCCAAGTAAGAGCTGAATTTTCCACCTAGGAAAATAAGACCTGAGGGGTGACAGGGCTCGTCCAAGGACCTGCAGGCAACGCATGTTATAGGCTTTCCAGATCCCAAAGTTCATGCCCGTTGCACCGTTGTCCTTAAGAAAAGAGAGAAGAGGCTGGATGGAATGCTGAGACTGGCTTGCGTTATCCTCCGCCCCTTCCCGGCTGCAGTTCCAAGGACGGCCGGCAGAGGGCGTCACGCCCCCGGCTCTCGCAGCCGGCGGCCTGAAGCCATGTTGAATGAGGAAACGTCTGCAGCCGCCTCCGCGAGATGGAAATGTCTCCTTGGCAGGAAATCCGCGAGGAGCACCGCGGGGTTGTGCAAACAGCCTCACAATGTCCGCTTGTGTGTGTGCACTCGGCTTCGCCTGCGTCGCCCACAATGCTCTGGTTTTTTTTTTGGATAATGGGCCTCTGTGGACCCATAGGCCTTGTCATGCAAAGGGAGTGACCTGTGTTTGTCATAAATGGGCTCTTGTATGATTAATCGCCACGCGAGCGCGCCCGCAGCCGCCGTGCAGCGCCCGCCTCACCTCCTTGCCGAGGCGGTGGTCTCAGGCGCTTTCTTCCCTCGCTCCAAAGCAGCCGTGCAGAATTTATGGCTAAAAGGGAAATGACTTGTTTGCATTGTGGTTGCGGTTTTTTTCATATGCGAGACAGGAGTTGCAGAAAACGACCATTTGTTGCTGGAGGCTAGCTGCATGCCGGATGCTTTCCTCGTTGCTTTCTGTACATTATCTCACTCAATAACGACACTGCTTGGGTACTATTATGATGTGCATTTTACAGATGAGAAAAGCTCAGATTCAAAAGAGTCGAAAACCTAGGACTTCCTTGGTGGTCCAGTGGCTAAGACTTTGTGCTCCCAATGGAGGTGGGGCCCAGGTTCAGTCCCTTGGTCAGGGAACTAGAGCCCTCATGCAGCACTGAAGACCTGGTGTAGCCTAAATAAATACATATTTTAAAAATAAGCAAACAAAAGAGAGTCCCCCAAAACAGAAGAGTACAGGACTTGCCCAAAGTCTCCACAGTCTGTGCAGTTGCCACTAAAGGACTCCTTTTGTTTTTCAGCGTGGTCCACTGTCCACGCACTTGAAACTGTCTCCTGGCCTGGCCGCCCATATGATGGAATCGGCGATTTTAAAATAAATGAGAGAGTTCTACTCTTGAGTGTCAGTATGTGTGTTGTACTTCCTGGAATCACGTGAAGAAACATGTAGGTCTGAGCATAGGTGCGTTTTTCTAAGAAAGCTGCTTTTCATCAGATTCTCAAAGTCATCTGTGATCATAAGACAACAGAGTTGAGCCTCCCATAGTATCTCTGTTTTGGGAAATGCTTATTTTCTTCCACCTATTCCTCTGTTAGTCACCTAGTCGTGTCTGACCCTTTGTGACCCCATGGACCTTATGGACTGAAGCATACCAGGCTCCTCTGTCCATGGGATTCTCTAGGCAAGAATATTGGAGTGTGTTGCCATTTCGTTCTCCAGGGGATCTTCCTGACCCAGGGGTTGAACCCAGGTCTCCTGCATCGTAGACAGATTCTTTACTGTTTGGGAAGGGGATGACAGAGGACGAGATGGTTGGATGGCATCATCGACTCAATGGCCTTGAGTTTGAGCAAGCTCCAGGAAATTGAAGGACAGGGAAGCCTGGCGTGCTGCTGCAGTCTGTGGGGTCACAAAGAGTCAGACATGGCTGAGCGACTGAACAACAATTCCTCTGTTGGTCTTGTGTGCAGCTGACAATCATATGGTTGTAGATATGCAGTGACTCCTATGGAAACTCCCATTCTGTTTCAGTAGCCATCAGTACAGAGGCTGTGTGCCCGACCCCTGCTTGGAGTTTGGGTGGGGAGGGGTGAAGGGGGAGAGGAGTGGACTAGGAGGAATGGGGTAACATTCTGAAGATGAAGAAGACACAGCCCTTGAAAGAATTCACAGCAAGGCCAGGAGGTCAGGGAGGAGGTTTCTGGGAGGAAATGTTTGATTTGGGCCTTGAAAGATAGAACCTCCACAGGCTGAGGGGAGGGGAAGACTTAACAGGCAAAGGAAGCAACATGAGCCAAAAAAACAGAAGCAAGAACGAGGCCAGAGCTCTGGGCACCATCTGTGTTCTGATGTGACAAAAGTAGAATGTTCCGAGGAGCTGAAACTTGAAAGAGCGATTCAGATCAGGTTTCAATACCAGGTGAAAAATTGGACCCATCTAACTCTGACAGGCAGCTTGGGAAGTGCTTACTCTGAAGTGCTTTTCTCCTTTCACCTGGCTACCTGGTATCCCTCCTGGCCAGGGTGTCACCTTGAGAAGCAGCTCCCTGTAGGAGAGGATCTGTCTTTGGGAACTCAGCACACCCCAGCCCTACCCCACCCAACCTTTCCTGTCCCAGCTTACAGTGATGGTCTTCACACCTTGCTTGGGTTTCAAATGAAGGATTTTATTTTAAAACTTTACTTGGGTTTGCAATGAAGGGTACTGTGAAATCAAGGCACTTGCTCCTTTCAGAAACTGGAGACCAAAGCAGAGCCCCTCCAGCCTCTGAGATTTCAAAGGAGGTTTTCGGCCCTTAGGATGAGTTTGAGATGTGATGGATCACACCAGCCCTTCCTTGGCTTCCAATTCTTCAGGTTTTCAGTATATGAAATGGCTTTTGTTGACTTGTTGGTACTTCTGTAATTTTTGACATCCTCTCTCCCCAACCCTGGGCTTCCCCGATGCCTCAGTGAATAGTCTGCCTCTAACACAGGAGACACAGGAGACCCAGGTTCAATCTCTGGGGAGATCCCCTGGAGAAGGAAATGGCAACCCACCCTAATATTCTTGCCTGGAAAATCCCAGGGACAGAGGAGCCTGGTGGGCTATAGTCCATAGGGTGGCAAACAGTTGGACACGACTGAACAACACTACAAACTATAAAACCCCCCAATAAATTTGAACTGGGAGGTAATACCCCTAATGCTCTGACGTTCGAGTCAACTCCAAAGTCTCCTTTGGTGCACAGGTCAACCTCCATTTAAGAAAGTTCAGGATCTGATACCCTAGCCTTATGAATCAGGTCAGTCCCTGACTCTGGGAGGGTAGGAGTCTTCAGGGGGCTTTCACTTCCCAGAAGGACCCCCATCTATGAGCCCCATGCCTGACAGTGCCCTCATTTGAGAGGTCATGTTTTACCCCCTGACAGTGAAGTATGGAGGCAAAGAGACCTCAGGCACAGATGTGTGGACCAGCTGCCTATGACACGAGAGCCAGCCAGATAGGGACTGGGGCTGCGGGAAAGCCTTTCTTTTTTTTTTTTTTTTTAGGCTGGATTGTCAGATTGCAGAAATAGAAGAGATTTAATCACCAATGTGCCTTTTACACAAGACATTTCCTGTAATGGGCACAGAGTCTGCTATGTAATCTGAGGTGCTTGGGGTATCTGGTGTTGGGTTGAGGGAAGACAAGAGAGAGCCTGAGATAGTGACCAAAGATGATGACCAAAGATTGCACCAGGAGAAGGCCTTAGAGAAGTGTCGGGGCTCAGGTCAATGTGGAAAGTACCTGGATAGAGTTTGGTTTAAGGGGGGCAGCGGATGCAGAAATCTCGGGGACACTTAGGTTGTTGGCTCATAATTCATTAGGCAGTGAGGTATTTCTTTGAACAAGGAAGTAGGAGGACATTTGGAAAGAGCAGAACTTAAGGATATCAGGGCCTTTCCCAAATTGCTACGCTTGCAGGATATTCCCTTAGAGTTACTGGCCTGGAGTTGAGGAGGGAGGTCCAGTTTGGGGCTAAAGGTTGAGAAGTCTTCTGCGTATGAATGAAAATCACAGTCCAGGGGGTTTCACCTGGGAGCAGGAGAAAAGGTGTAAAGGACGATCATTGGAGACAGACACTGAAAGGTTAGATGGAGCAAGAGGAGACTGCAGACGGACCACTCAGAGATGAGGTGGTGCAAGGAGGTCCTCCAGCATCTCAGGGAGCAGGGCTTGGCCAACGGCGCGCAGGGCAAGACTTGTTCTCAGCCCCAGCTCCGAGCAGCAGGAGCCTGGCTTCTGTCAGTTTAAGTACCTGAGAAGCAATTCTGGGAAAAGGAGATCTGTAATCCAAGAGAAACTCAAGTCTGTTTAATCTAAGTCATTTGCCCGTTAGAGCAGCCCAAACTTTGGGCAACTTCCCCGAGTTCCCTTTTGAGTTCTAGAACTGAAGCGAAGCCATTTGAGAAAGGGAATATATAGCTTTCCCAACACCCCTTAGTCCATGGAAGGCATTTCCAAGGCTAGAGCTCAGGGCCCTGGGCTGCTGCAGGGGTCACTCTCCCTTTGAAATTGGGAAGTGACCTGGGTGGACTTCCCTGGTGATTCAGATGGTAAAGAATCTGCCTGCAATCCAGGAGACCCAGGTTCGATCCCTGGATCAGGAAGATCCCCTCGAGAAGGAAATGGCAACCCACTCCAGTATTCTTGCCTGGAGAATCCAGTGGACAGAGAAGCCGGGTGGGCTACAGTCTTTGGGGTTGTAAAGAGTCTGACACGACCAAACAACTAACACTGCTACTAACTGAGCAGGTTATGACTGTCAGCCTTCTTTCTAGGAAAGGGGAAAGCTCATCCAGCAGTCTCCCCATCACCAGGTTCTTGATTTCACAAGTGGAAGGGAACAAATTCACTAACGACGCCCCAGTGGTGGGCTGGTCCATAATGAAGCAGGTTGATTGTTTCCACATTCACTAGTACTGGAAATTGGGGCAGAGGGGAACACATTGACTTTCATTCCCTAAAAAAGAAATCTAATTTTGCCCTCATTTCTTGGAGACTTTTTGCTGCTGTAATATTGATGTTTATGGGGAAATTAGCTCTGATGAGGTAATAGTCTATTTTAGAAAACTGAACTCAGATATTGAAAGGACTATTTTAAACCTGCGCTTAATCGTTCTGCTCCGTAATGGTCTCTGGGTATTTTTTTGGAGAATTTCCATGGATTGCCTTACAACTCGACTCTAGCAGCTTATATTCCGCTGGGAACGCCCAGCCCTTTTGAGGGACACCGTGGTATTAATGATGGATGAGAATATTCAAGGCATTTTCCCATTTGAGTGCCATTACTTGTGGTGTTAAAACGTTTCAAAAACACATTTTAGCCATTAACTCATTTTTATTGTCAGATGAAAGTGCTTAATAGACTCACTCTAGTTTCCCTCCTTCGTCTTGGAATGAAATCATCTGTTGGATTCTTGGCACCACATTCGGCAATGGAACAGAGAACGTTACAAATTCATTGCAGAAGTGGCAGCTGGGGCGGGGAATTCCAGCCCAGCCCAGCTATCTAAAATCGCTAACCTGGTTTAGCAGATTCAGGCTCCTGGAATTTATAGGCTGAACTACTTCCGTGCATTCCATTGGTACATTTTTCCCTCCCAGAAAAACAGGTGCTTCTAACATTTAAGAAATGTACCTTTCCCTTGGTTGAGAAGTAGTTTTTTAAGCCACCTATTTTGTATCTGATATATTATAGGCTGATGGTCAACCAGTTTTGCTTATCATTCAAAACAGTCAAGGAGTATAAATGGTGTACGATGGGACTATGTGATCACTAGGAGAAAGTATATCCGAGTTGTGTGAATAGTTGATGTATTGGGGTTGTACTCTCCCCTCCCAGATGGCTCCCTGGATGGTTCACGGGAGATAAGCCAGAGGGGTCACTCACTTTTGGGGGGTGGTGTGGGAAGCCTGCAGACCTCTTCTGTCACTGGCATCAGCTGCCACCCTGGCTGCTGTCAAGATTTCGCCAACTGTGAACCTCACTGATCAGGTTGAAGAGCAAATTGTCTTAATAGCCCTCCTAAAATCACATCCAGTCACCAGAAACACTCCGAAAGCCAGAACTGGACTTCTTTCCACCACTCTGGTGGGGAAATCTCGAGGCTTCATTGAAGTTAGGAGGTCAGACTTCTGGTAAAAATAAGTAAGGCAGGTCGCAGGATGCCCCTGGAGGTACCAGCCTCAGAGCAGAGACCAGCAGCTCAGCTCCCCAGCTGGGCTGAGTAATTGACCAGGTTAACGACCTCTAGTCTTTAGAATTTCATAAACCAGTAAAATTTCAAAATAAACTTTGGGGATTTAGGATGTAACTATCTCTATCATCTTATAAAGTAAATTAAAAAACTGTAGCCTAGAGTTGTTTGCATAACTTCAGCTTTCTGCAGGATTCATGGTGTAGCTTGTATTCCTCATTTTGCTTGGGAATCACTGGACAGAACCATCTTAAGGATTTCTTGCCAGTGATCACTGTGTGTTGATGCCTAGTGCTAAGTGCTGGGCATACAAAGAGGCGTAAAATCAGCCCTGCCCAAGAAGGCTTTACATTCAGAGCTGGGGAGAAAGTGTGTAATTACCATCCACACTGTAGGCCGTGTGACACAGTAAAAACAGCATGTTAGGTGAGCAAAGAGAAGCAGAGCTCACCCAAGGGAGTGGGTTTTGTTTTCTTTGAACTGGAGTCGAAGAGGAGGGAAGACTTAGGCGGTTCCTTCTGAAGGCCCTTATTTCCAAACTCATACTTGAAAGGAAATTCCGGGGAGGCAGTGGTCGAGGGCCAGTGCTTAGAGGTCAGATGAAATTGGAGTCCAGACTCAGTTCTATGACTCTGGGGCTTGAGAGACTTTTTAAATCTCCAAGATTATTTCTGTATCCCTAAAGTTGGGATAATAACAGTTGCTTCCTCATATGGTGGTTGTGAAAATTAAAATATGATAATACATGAAAAGCTCTCATTGCTATGGCCTGCAGATCATTTTAAAATGTTAGCTGTCATTCTAATTGTAAACAGAAGGAGCAATGTGAGCAAGGGCCCTGAGGCAACAAAGGCAGGCTGCTTTTGAGAAGTGCAGGGTGTGATGAGTGCTGGGCCCACTGGCCCAGAGGAAGAGAGGAGACAGAGGAGCCGGCAGAGGCTGGGGGCCAGGTTTTCTGGACCCAATGCACCCATTTGCATGCCTTGTATCCTGCGGGTCCTGCAGAGTCTTGGAAGTATATTAAGCAAGGAAGGAACACTGTCAGATTTGTGTTTAGAAAGCTGGAAATGAATGGGTGAGAGATAAGACTGGAATTAAGAGGATCAGTCTGGGGGCTCTCTGTAGGGTGCAGACAAGCTCTGCTGGGGGTCTGAATTAGGATAATCTTTGGCCACCTCATGCAAAGAGTTGATTCATTGGAAAAGACTCTGATGCTGGGAGGGATCGGGGGCAGGAGGAGAAGGGGACGACAGAGGATGAGATGGCTGGATGGAATCACTGACTCGATGGACGTGAGTCTGGGTGCACTCCGGGAGTTGGTGATGGACAGGGAGGCCTGGCATGCTGAGATTCATGGGGTCGCAAAGAGTCGGACACGACTGAGTGACTGAACTGAACTGAACTGAACTGAGGCAAGGAAGGAGAGAAGTGTGTCCAATGCAATGAATCACCGGTGGAGATGTCCTTGTTTAGTAGCTGTTTAGCATGTTCTGGGGAGACCCTACTTCCGTGGAGCAGAAACTCTCCAGGGGCAGTGACACATTGCACCTTATATTTTAATGTCTTTAAAAAAAGGAACTTGATGTCCCATTTACTTTTTGCATTAGTGGACAGAGCAAGAGAGTGACAGTCAGGAAACCTGTCTTCTGAACCTTCTTTGAACTAATGTCCTGGGGCAAGTACTGCTTCTTAAACAAGAGCTTTAAAAAGGTGGCCCCAGTTCTAATGTGGAATGTGTTCTGATGACGTTTGGGACTTCCATCTGGATGACTGAAAAGGACATTTATTGTACCTGATCCACAAGTTCTTGTCTGTAAAATGGGTCCAATATCACCTTCCCTGCTTTTGACACGTGTTCATGTTGAGAATAAATGAGTCCAGAAACATCTTTGACAAAGATATGATGTTATATAAATAAATGTCATTGTGTATTTGTGATTTGTCTGGGGCTTATGTTGGTTCAGACTGGTAAAGAATCTGCCTATAATGCAGAAGACTTGGGTTCTATCCCTGGGTTGGGAAGATCTCCTGGAGGAGGACATGGCAACTCACTCCAATATTCTTACCTGAAGAATCCCATGGACAGAAGCACATGGTGGCCTACAGGTCATGGGGTCGCAAAGAGTCAGACATGACTGAGCAACTAATACTTTCACTTTCACTATATATTAATAATTATGTTACAGAAAAATATTAGGCTCAACAGAACTTAATCTCCAAACTATGGAGTTATAGGTAAAAGAATCTAAGTCTTTGATTTCTTAAATTTTTGTACCAGGGATGCTGAAAAATTTGTAGCTGCTGGAAGCTATTGTCTCACTCAAAATGCTAAGAAAACCCATCTCTCTAGTAGAGGCATTGAGTCTTTACCATCTTAGACCTTAAGAAAAATACTAGCAAATAAAACCATGTAGGGCTGTTTCTCTGTTTTTTCTCACTTTCTGTTCTTTATTGATGAAAGGTGGTATTGGCTTAGAAATACTCCTTTGCAATAGTTGTAGCTACAAAAGAAATTTTCTAAGTGCTTGTTCTCTAATCATGAAAATCAGGCATTGAAATGTTGGTGTACACAGGCAAAAGTCAGAATTCACAATGCCCATGCCCTGCCCTTGAGTTTTGCTATGTCTTACTTCTAGAAAACAAATTTCCTCACCAGAGATGGCCCTATTTTTTTAAAAAATCACCTGTGGTTGATTTTATTTGGTTTTACACTCTGGAAATACAGTTAATCCTATTGTTTATTTATTTTTTTCTTCCAAACAAGAGCAGAGTTATAACTAGGACAAAAAAATAATTGCACGTGTGTGTGTGTATGTGTGGTGTCTGTGTGCATGTTTTGCTTCTCTTCTCATTTTTGCAACTGAAGTGTTAGCAGAAGACGACTTCTTTAGGAAAATCATCATTTTCTACTGAGCAGCCTATGAGCCAACTCCCATGGAAGTGGTTTTAAGCTAAGAGCCAAGAAGGTAGTCATAGAAAACACCAGTATACATCCCAAATCATCACCACTGAGACATGAGCGCCTCCCTTGGCAGAGACACGCAGGCTGTCTTTACAGACACTGTTAACGCTCCTACCGGGACTAGAGAAACGCCCTCCTTCAATTTGCAAAAAAAAAAGTGAAAGGATCCATTTCAAAATTGTATTAAGTAAATAAACCTTGAGGAATAAGCCTTCTGTTTGGGGAAGTCACCCAAATTGTGTCTGCTGTTCTGTTCTCACCCCTCATTCCCCAGCTGGGGGCCTCCTCTGTGCCATTACAGATTCCCAGGGTCCTTCATGCCTGGATGGAGTTCACTTCTTCTATGAAGCCAACTTTTCTGGAAGACTCCACCCCGACATGGTTTCCTAAAGAAAGCATGAATTCCTCAAGAAGTATGTTTTTCCCTGTACGTGGAGCAATACTAGTGAGAAATAGGCTGCTTTGGAATCTTAACAGAAACTGTAGACTCTGTCCCCAGAAAAAGGAGCATAGACCTACAGTACTGTATTATCCTGCAGACACTTTCTGCAGACCATGGACTCTCAGTGTTCTCAGCCAGGGACCTGCTAGGGGTCTGAAGCCCCAGGTTCCTTCTTGTGGGGAAAAGAATGTGAACATTGGGTTCCCAGACCCTCAAGTTCAAATGTGATTCCATCTTTTACTCTCCTGTCATCTTTAGAAATATACTTAACCACCTGAACCTCTTTTTCTTCCAACAAATGAAGACAGTTGTAGCTACCCAAAGAGTTGGTGTAAGGTTTTAGTGAATTTAAGTGTGTGAAAGCTCCAAGCACAGTGCCAGGCACACCATGGGCACTCAATAAAATGTGCATGTTCTTGTCCCCTTGGAAGGGAACATTTTTTTTTTTTTTTTTGCCATGAAAGAGGTGAACTATTTCTGTATCTGTTCAAGAAGTTTGTATTGAAATGCGTGTTTTCTAGGTTCCATAACACTACATAAGTTCCCACAATTTATCATTCCAGACAGTTCCTGTTTGAGATGTCAACATCTAGAAATCTAGAATAATTCCAGTTAACTGACCTTGGCTGTTGTTAGAATCACGTCTCAAGATATTTGACCACATCAGCCAACCAGCCTAAGTAACCTTCTGAACAGATAGCACTCTGCAGCCGGCTAATATTTGGATGTATTTCCATGTGTGTTTCAGTCTGTTACTAATTTTAAAGGCTTAACGTATTTCCCACCCAGGAACTCTGACAGTAAAATCCTACACAAGGCAGACTTTTAGGAGGAAGCTAAACTCATTCAGGTCTCTTGTGACATGTTAATAGCACAAAACTAGGGAAATTAAGAATATTTAACTTCCATTAAGGCATTTTATATGCAAGTCGGGGCTGCTACTAAACAGTAGAATCATCTTCCTGCAAGATTTGCCTTGGGGTCTGAGTTGGAATTGTTCATTAAATTGGAAACACATTGTTTCCTAGAAACCCAGGAGGGTTTGTGAATACTGCCCAGTGATAAGGATGGACTACACTAGTTGTGAGTTTCAATTTGGCAGAACCTGTCTCACACAGGGCTTTGCTCAAAAATATCTTAAAAGGAAACACAAATCAAGACAAGGGAGGAAAAATTAAACAGTGACAGAAAGAACATAAAAGAGGGAATATTCTTTTGGACAAGACGAGCATGGAGTTTGCCTCCTACTCTGTGTCTGTGTGCTCGTGCACAGATGCCCAGGTGACGCTAGTGATAAAGAACCTGCCTGTCAATGCAAGAGACACAAGTTCGATCCCCTGGAGGAGGACATGGCACCCCTCTCCAGTATTCTTGCCTGGAGAATCCCATGGACAGAGGAGCCTGGCGGGCTACAGTCCACAGGGTTGCACAGAGACGGACATAACTGAAGCGACTTAGCACACACACACGCATGCCCAAATATTCATATACTTCAAGATCGGCAAGGTTGAAGAAGTATATATACTTCCCAATCTTCCGCCCAACTCATTTTCACAATATTTTTAATTTCTACTTCACCACCACCAGTGACAGGAAACTCACTATTTCACAGGGCAAATCACCCAGTAGTCTGACAACCCTAATGGTGAGAAATGTTTTCACAACATTGAATGAAGATCTTCCTCATTATTCCCTCATTGGTTCTAGTTCTCTTCCCTAGAGCCACATAACGCCTCTCTGATTTGTCTTCCATAGGAGAATTCTGAGTAAGTATTTGAAGGCGTTAAGATAATCATCATAATGATGACAGTGGTAATTATCACATATTGTTTCTTGAGCACTTCTTAGAAGCACTGTGCTAGGCATTTTATATCTTTAACCTCATTAATATCCATGAATTGATGAAATAGATACATTTCAAAAACTCTTTTTATAGATGAGAAAACAGGCTTAGAGAGTCAGTGCCTTGCCTTGGATAACAGAGCTAACAAGAAACAGGTAGGATTGCAAGCAGTCCTTCCTAAGTTCTTCTAGCTTCACATTAGTGACATGGGTGACTTTGGGTGATATCTCTAAGTGAATGTGAGTATTCTCTCAGAGGGAGGAGTATGGAGACTATATTATACCACCAGCTGCACTCAAGAGAACTGCTTGTTATGTATTTTTATTTTTGTTTATTCTCCTTTCACCACATCTTTCTTACAATGGCATTTTTGTTGTTGTTAATTCCTACAGCAACATAAACACTATCAGGAGCCATGTGCATAGAAAATTACAGCCCTGAGCTCCATTATCCCTCACAAGCTGAGGTGTCTGAGTCACGAATTAGAGGAATGCCTTCAGCACCCAGCATGAGATCGCAGCTCCATCAGTTCAGTTCAGTTGCTCAGTCGTGTCCAACTCTTTGTGACCCCATGAATCGCAGCACGCCAGGCCTCCCTGTCCATCACCAACTCCCGGAGTTCACCCAGACTCATGTCCATTGAGTCAGTGATGCCATTCAGCCATCTCATCTCTGTCCTCCCCTTCTCGTCCTGCCCCCAATCCCTCCCAGCATCAGAGTCTTTTCCAATGGGTCAACTCTTCCCATGAGGTGGCCAAAGTACTGGAGTTTCAGCTTTAGCATCATTCCTTCCAAAGAACACCCAGGGCTGATCTCCTTCAGAATGGACTGGTTGGATCTCCTTGCAGTCCAAGGGACTCTCAAGAGTCTTCTCCAACACCACAGTTCAAAAGCATCAATTCTTCGGTGCTCAGCTTTCTTCGCAGCTCCATAGATATATGTAAAATGAATGAAGGCATTCATTCATTCACATAGAATGGCCTCCTGAAGAAGAAGTTTTAATGACTAGAGCTGAGAGCAATAGACACGTTGCTATTTATTTAAATCAGTTCAGTTCAGTCGCTAGGTTGTGTCTGACTGTGACCCCATAGACTGCAGCATGCCAGGCTTCCCTGTCCTTCACCATCTCCCAGAGTTTGCTCAAACTCATGTCCATTGAGTCAATGATGCCATCCAACCCTCTCATCCTCTGTCATCAATAATGACTACATTTCCCTATTCTTTCAGCTTGGGGTTGCAGATATGTCACAGATTTGTATTTCTCTGTAGGGTGGATTCACCGTTGCCAATGCCTCAGGCTGCAGTTTCATTGAGAATAACTTTTTGGATGTTATACCTTTTCATTTTTACACTCATGAAGTACTAATCTCATAACTATTGAAATGTCAAATCGCAGGAACCTCTGACTTACCTGGGAAACAGGACCTCTTGTACAGGCTAAAAGGGATTCCTGGGAGTGTAAATCTGTTTTCTAAACTCTTTTCCTTGGGAACTTTGAGAAATTTACCTTTCTGGATAGGTAATTTAATAATGCCCTCACTATTCTGCTTCCATTGACATAGTATGTTCCCACACCAATGGGACAGAAATCAAGCAAGGATTAAATATTAACTGTAAGGATTCTGGGGATTAGTGAAAGGGAAAGGGGAAAAAAAAAATTCTAGAATACACCTGAACTCTGCCTCCTATGACCATTACCCAATTCTTTGAACAATAACTCATTGCTAAGTTATCACTTGTCACCTAGCATAAAAATGCTTTCTATTAGGTCTTCTGATGTAGTTATAGGGGTTCAATGGTATTTATGCAAATCATTCAAAAATATCTAAGCTTTTAAAAAGTATGTTTTTTATACTGCTAATGGTGTTTGGTTTTGTGTTCCCTCTCCTAGGCTTGCTGGGATGGGAAACCTGCTCAAAGTCCTTACCAGGGAAATTGAAAACTACCCACATTTTTTCCTGGATTTTGAAAGTAAGTTCCAAAAATTAAAAGATTATGATGAAAAAGCTTCACTTTCTTTATAGTTTGTTGATAGGGGAGTTATAAAGATTGTTATGTAATTCTTAAACCACATCCAAATGTCTCTCTACATTTCTCTGAGTCTTCAAAGACCATTTCCTCCTTTCTTTTCATATATTATTTTTTTTTAAAAAACAAAAAATATCTTTTTAATATGCTTATGCTTTTCTTTGATTTTAGAAGCAGTTATTGTAAGCCTAACATCAATCATCATCATGTATTTTCCTAATAATTTTCATGAATTATTATGTCATAATCCAAAGAAAAATAGTATACATAGTAATTTACACAGATTAATATAAAACAAATATCACTAGATGTAAAAGAAAAAGCGATAGATAGCAGAAATGAGACTTAGAGGTTTTGTAGTTTTGAGTAATCTCTGTCTGCTCTTTGTGTATTATTCGATAATACAGAACTGTTTCAGAATTTTGAGATGTAGCTTTCATTTGAAAGATTTTTTTAAATCAAAAACTTTAAATTAGGGAAAACGGCTTATGAATCATGACTGAATACATACAGAGATTCTTTCTTACATTGTTCATGTTTGAATATGTTTATCAATGAGTGACACATTCATTTTAAGCAACTGATCTCATGTATCTATACTTATTCTTGTGGTCTCCTCCTTTTGAATTGCAATTCCACAATACCAAGCACAGTTAAATGTCCTTTGTCCCAGTAGTCATCATCTGTTGCAAACCTTAATCTGCTTTAAACTATAGTTTCAAGTATTGTATTCATATTAAAAATAAGTTGAAACTTCCTTGCATATATATTAAACCTTCTAACAGAGATTTTCTAAGTAAATGCTAGAATAACTTTCTAAGACACAGCAAACCAAACTATGAAAGATCTCTGGAGCTATCTTTTTAAAATCTTTGTTATGCCTAAATACCTACTTAAAAAGGAAAAGTATTCCCAAAACTCATACATTCTGAAAAAAATTTTTAATGCAAGTTATATTCAATTAAAGAGATCTCACTTGTGATTTAACTCAGTTTGTTATTGTTCTTGTTATTTTGCTAAGTTTGGCTGGATTTGATTGGGTGTGGTTGGTTATGGTTGAGTTGAGCTAGGTTTGGCTGGGTTTGGTTGTGTTTGGCTGAGCTTGTCTGGGTTTGGCTGAGTTTGATTTGGTTTGGTTAGGCTTGGTTGGGTTTGGTGGGATTTGACTGGGTTTGGCTGGACTTAATTTGGTTTGGCTGGGTTTGTTTGGGCGTGGTTGAATTTGGTTGGGTTTAGTTGGTTTTGGCTGGGTTTGTTTGGGTTTGGTTGGGCTATGCTGGGTTTGGTTCAGTTTAGTAAGGAGGGCACCTAGGAACTCAAGAGCCAGATTGATATGATACTTCAAAAAGATTTTTTTTTTTTAAACTGGTGTGACTTTTGCTACTCTTCTATAATATACATATCTTTGTTATTACAGGAAGATTTATTAATAATTTTTAAAATTGTTGCAGAATGAACTAGCTATTATTCCAACACTCTAATTTTACTACTTGCATCTTTAATTGGTCCTTTCCACTTCTTGTCATATGTATTTTACACTGTTTCATTCAGCGTGCACAAAGGCCAAAATAGTGGTAAAACAGCGTTCACTCACAACTTCAGGGGCATATAAACAGCTAAGGGAGTTTCATGCTTTACTTTTTTGGAAGTTCAAAACTCCACATGCATGTGTACATGCTTCTCACAATGTCACTCAGAATTCAGTGGCCCCATTTGCCTATGTAGCTGTTCTTGAACTTTGGCCTTCCCATGCTTCCACAAAGAATAATATTGAGTTCTTTGTCAAGTCTAATATGAAAACCCTTTAAAGTGATAAAAGTAAAATACAGGAATTTAAAGCATTAGTTTTCAGCTGGTGTTCTCTGAAGCACCAGAATTCTGAGGCAAGATCTCAGGGCATCCCCTTCCCCAGCAACATTGCAAAGGGGCCTCTCTTCCTCTCTCCTACAACCCAAGGACTCTGACCTACTCAGTCTTGTAGTTTGGCCATTTTCTTAATATGTTATTTAAAGAAAGATCATGGTGGCCGAAGAAAACATTTCAATATTTTCAATTTTGATAATGACTTATAGTATCAAAACTCCACTTATAGATATGCTCTAATTTCTTCAGGAAGGGGAAATGTAGACTGGATTTTCATGTCTGGTGGCCTATTACTAGGACTAGAACTAAAGTATTTAAGGAAAATATAAAACTATAAATTTATAGACATGTACAAAATCCTGTTTATATCCCCCTTACTACCAAAGAGAAGATTAACATTGTTTCACTGAGTCTGAGAAGATGAGTCACTGGGCTGAAGTCACACAGGGAATGATTGGGGAATTGAGGTGGGTGTATAGATGTCTTTGGCCTTCTTCCTCCCTTTGCTTTGATTCCCTTAAGTGCTCATCATAGGCAGCTTCCAGGAAGTAATACAGCCATCATCTTCTGCCTAATTAGAGAGGGAGATGAGATGTCTCAAAAAAAAAAAAAAAAATTGTTTTCATTTCTTGATTCTTCAAATCTTATTTCCTAAAGCTGGCTTTCAAGAAAGAAGGATGATGGACTGGAAGGGTGGGGAAGATGGGCTGAGGTCATAATTTTTCCTTGAGTATGTAGATTTCAGTTTATTATGGCAATAGTATGTTGAGTATGGTCATGAGCATCCGTGTAAGCCTGGTGACATCAGGGAGACAGAACTAACAAGAGCAGCCATTGCCTAATGAAGCCCCAAGCTGGTGTGGAGGACAATATAGGCAGACAGTTCAAAGATAAAATAAAATAAGGGGCTTAGAAGAGGCATGGTGCGGCCTGAGAATAGAGGGAGAAACTTCTGGTTTCAAGAAATGGATGACCTCAGGAGGAATTAGAGCAGTTTTCTTGCAAAGGTGGAATTTGGAATGGACTTAAAACAATGTGTATTTTTTTCAGAAGACCTAGAAGACCTGGGTTCATTTTCTGGATTGGGAAGGTTCACTGGAGAAGGGAAAGGCTACCCACTCCAGCATTCTTGCCTGGGGAGTTCCATGGACAGAGATGCCTGGTGGGCTACTTACAGTCCATGGGGTTGCAAAGATCGGACATAACTGAGCAATTAACACCTTCACTTTCAGAAGACTTTTCCAAAGAGAATAGTTGAAATCCCTGAAGGAAAACTACAGAAGATTAAGAGCTGAGTGGATGAGAACTTCAGGCCTGCTTGTGTTTAAAGGGAGCTTGAGTAGGAGAGAGGCTACATTGAGGGAGAAGCTGGGCAACTTAATTGAGATTCCTGATGGCAGGGCTTGGGCCTCACCCACTTTGGTGACCCAGCCATCAGCTTGTGCTGAGTTAAGAGACTGAATGAGCCCAAGTAACAGATGCTGGCCATGTGAAGAAACAGGATAGAACAGGCTAGATAAAACAGCCAGAAGACACAGACTTTCAAGAAGGAGGGAATGTAAATAGATTCAGATGCTGAGAGTAGTCAAGAAGGCTTGAAAAGGGGATGATGAGTTGGGCAGTTAGCTGCCTAACAGATTCAGGATTTATTGCTTTAAATACAGAGGTTGGATTGCAAAGAGTTAAGGAGGGAGTCAGCAGTAAAGGGAGGAAGGCAAGCTGAACAGGGTGTAACAAGCTTAAATGCATGTGGCACCTCTGCTTTGAGTATTGAATATTCTTTTTGAAGTCAGTGATGGAATATAATTGAACTGGGTCAAATAGATATAATTAAGCTGGGTCAAAATTTAATACAAAATTAGACACATCTGTCCTTAGGTTTTCCAGTTGTGTAGATCTGATTTAAATTTGTTTGACCTTTGTAGTAGGTTCTACAGTCTATGCTCAAATTTCTACAGTCACTTACCGTCTTTTTATTGTTTTTTCATCCCATGACTACTTTCTTTCCATGAACAGAAATGTTATATTTTGATGAAGTGTGATTCATCATTTTCTTCCTTTTTCAGTAAGTGCATTCTGTATCTTCTTTAAGAAATCATGCCTATTCCATGGTCATAAACATACTCAACTACATTTCCCTAGGAACGCTTTAGAATTTAAAGCTTTACCTTTAAGTCAATGATCAATCTTAGCAAGTTTTTGCATATGTTATGAAAGAGATATTGGATTTATTTCTTTTTTCATGTGATACAAAATTATTCTAGCACAGATGGCATTGCTTTAATGCTCTTACCATAAATTTGTTACTATTTATAATACGTGTGGGGCTACTTAGGGACCTTTTCTTCTCTCTCATTGCTTCTTGATCCATTTCACCAATTAATGCCAAAACATAGCAACTAATAAGTTAGGAAGTCAGGAAAAGCAAGTGCTTCAACTTTGCTCTTTCTCCAGATGTTCTGACTATTCTGGCACCTTTACTTCTCTGTATAATTTTATGTATCCTTCAAAACTAGCTTTTAATGTCCACAAAAAACCTTGCTGGGATACTGATTATAATTACGTAAATCAATAAATCAGTTTGGAGGTAATTGACTTCTAGGCAATATTAATTTGTCTCACCTATGCATATAGTCTTTCCGTTTGTTTAGATATTCTTTAATTTCACTCAGAAATATTTCATAGTTTTTAGAAATCTGACATATCTTTTGTTGAATCTACCTTTACTCATCTCATATTTTGACTATAACAGTTTTCTTACCCTCAGTATTTGCAGCAGTATGTATTTCCCTATTTTGTCTGCTTTTCTTTATAGCGTGTTTCTTATAAACAATATGTAGTTGCCCCAAGCTTTTTCATCCAAGCTGAAAATATCAGCCTTTTAATTGGTATGTCTAGTCCATTTACTTTTAATTATTGTATGTGCATTTAATTAACGTTTGTATTTCTGTATCTTGGTGTGGTTTCCATTCGTTATCTTTTTCCTCTTTGTTTCTCAGTGTCTTTCTGTCTTTTAAGTGAACCAAATAATTTTTAGTATTCTTTTGTGTCCTTTCTGCTGACTTTTTAGTTGTGCTTCTTGGTTCTTACTTTAGAGATTATTATATACACCTTTAACTTACTGCCATCTGTCTTCAAAATGCATTGTTTACTTCATGAAGAATTTAAGAAACTTGTCACAGTAGACTTCCAATCACCACCCTTCCACTCACTCTTTGTGCTATTGTTACATGTTTTACTTCTGTGTACATATGTTATAAACTCATTGCAATGTCTTTATTTTAAACTTTAAACTCTTGAATAGTCTCTGTGTGTTTATTTTTGTAATCTTAATAGATCTTTTATATTTACTGACATATTTTTCAGTGTTCTCCATTCCTTCTGACATAGCTAGGTCTCTTTGGTATTATTTCACTTTAGCCTAAAGAACTTCTCTGTGGAAAAGATTTAGATGGCATCTTATGCTTATGTCATGTGTGACCTATTCAATATCTGACATAGACCTGGGCATGAAGCATAAGCTTAGGAACCTTGGCTTCTTCATTGATGCTAATTCAGTAACTATCTGCAGAGCATCTTCTGTATCCTAGCTTCAGGCAGGACCAGCAGAAGTGGGGGTCGGGTCTTAGTGGAGCAGAGGGGCATGAGGGGGAATGACATAAAGTACATAAATATAGGAACATTAGAAGAGCACAGACTCTTTTTCAAGGAGTATGTAACTATTGGGGAGATCAGATGCAAGCACAATGAAGAGCCAATAGTACAGGTAGCAGAGAAGAAATCTGTGATAGCTAGAACAAAGAGAAAGTGATGGACTAGCCAAAAGAAGTACAGGTTCTAGGCTGGGATGAACATACGTTTCTTAGGCTATAGTAACCGAAAAGTGATTTTCTTATAAGAAAAATCCACCTTTATGAGCATAATAGAGATGCCAAAAACCATAATGGTGGTTGATGGGGTTAGTCAAGAGGGAAATTCTAAAGCTCCCAAGCCATGGTACTTCCAGAAAGGCTCTGTGTATTTTGACTTGTTACAACTACAGTCTCCTACTCTTTAAAGCAAGGGTGTGGGTGCATATCAGATTATGCAAACAGCTGGAATTTCTTTGGGTGATGCAGAATACTTACTACTACTGATCTCTTCTTTCATCTCCCCCTCTCTGGTATGCTCACATCTGCTGCGGTTGTGCATAGGGGGCTAGATAATCTTGGAAAGGGAAAGGAGGAAAATAAAGGATGTTTTTGGTCACTTTACAAATGAAAGCAAAACAAACAAAAAGCAAAGGAACAGAGCAGACCTGGGAAGCAATTTGTTTATGCCAGGGCAGGGATTCATTCAGAAAGATTCTTTCAGTTTCTAGCACTTTCACTTTTTAAGTGCTTTTCAGCTGTCAACATCCTCTTTATGATCCTACACGTCACAGACCCCCACAGGACCATATAGGGAGGAGACGAGGTTCTTGCTAGCTCCCCTCCCTCTACCAAGAATTCATCTGAGACCAAGAGATTAATTGGCTTGCCCTGAGGTCTCATATTTAGTGAGTGAAAACTTATGATAGGATCTGGTTCTTCAAAAATTACATCCCTGGAGCTCTCTTCCCTCCATGACATCACAGGGATGCCTCAGCATGTGAATGAAATAAACAAGCCTTCAAATGCCTTAAACCTCGCTGCTTTTTGCAGTCCCTCATCTGACTGTCCCTTGGGAAAGGGTCTGGCATAGGATGACTGATGTTCCTGTACAAATAAATATGTCAGTCCCATCACACTTACATCTTCTGACAGACCTTTGCAATTTTAGATTGTTTTTTGTAAGCAGTTAGTATCGTGCTATAAATCGTTTCCATTTTTACATCCCCCAATGTTCATATCAGGGCTTCCTTGGTGGCTCAGATGGTAAAGAATCTGCCTGCAATGCAGGAGACCCAGGTTCGATCCCTGGGTCAGAAAAATCCCCTGGAGAAGGGAATGGCAACCCACATCACATCAGTGTTCTTGCCTGGAGAATCCCACGGACAGAGGAGCCTGGTGGGTTACAGTCCACAGGGTCTTAAAGCATTGACCTGACTGAAAGACTCACACACACACACACACACACATAATGTTAATATTAAATAGTTATTACGCTTCCTAGTTTATCCTGAAGGGGTGAAGGGTGAAATGAGGAAGTGGGTGGAGAAGGAGAGCTATGGATTTAATTTATGGTTTGGCAAACCCTTCCTGCTCTACATTTCTTTGGTGTTTATACAACAGCTGGTGGGTGCAGAGATAGGGATGTATCCTACTGATGAAATGCCAAAGACATCTCCAAATAAATTGTCTTCCATTCACATTTTCTTCAGTTAATTTGTTTGATTCTCTGTCAGCTTTTCCACACAGTCTTGAATAGGTCTTTAGGGGTAGGTGTGTGTGTTCCCCGGGCTTGTGGAGACAGAGTGCATCCTTGGCTGATTTACAAAGATAAGAACTCTTTGATTTGACAGCCTTGCTCAGGGTTGAGCCCTGCCGCCTGTGCCCTGGGGTATGTTCACCAAAGATGTTCCTTTCTGACAAACAAAGCTGGTGGCCACCTTGCTTTGCATCGGCACAGTGGAATGCCGAGAATTCTGCTCTCAGTAAATATCACAGTCCGGCACGAAACCTCCCCCTGACCCCGGTGACTCTAAAATGCTGACAGTTAATATCCACTGTCACTGGGAAATTGAGTCAAAGGAGGATAAATAGGTCCCCTATAAACAAAATGAATACTGTTGAACTTTCTTAATTGATAAGATGGTGCTTTTTCCATTAAAAATTCTAGGCACTTGGAATTCAGCAAATTCTTGACAATAAATGTATGTATTCAAGGTCACAGGGCACATGATACATTTTCATTCTTTCCACAACAGCTAGAATAGGGGTTTAAATCACTGCCTGGAGAAAGGCCTGGAGAGGCTTGTTCCAGGGCTCCTAGAAGTGTTAGTTTCTGAAATTGCCTGTGTAAATCACAGGCACTTTTAACAGCTTCATTGTTAGACAGGAACAGTCCAGCTTTCTGTAACCATTCTCCTCAATTTCGATGAAATAACTGGTGATGATTAAGAATTTAGAATGTGATTCTTAGAAGAAACATCACTAAACAATTCACTGGCTAGAACTGGAAACAGAGACCCATTTCCATCATCATCATTATTATTAATGTGTGTATGTACCTTTGACTTAAGATCAATCTTTGCTTTAAAAATAGAAAAACAGAAGCCTTAATTCAGAGTTCCTGTTCACTCAGCAAATGCTCTAGGAGGTTGCTGATAGGTTAAATAGTAACCTTTCCAATCACTAATTCTTCTGGGTCTTTTTCAAGATGTCTCTCCTTGACATCTGAAGACACAATACATTTTAAAAGCATGGTGACCAACTGAATCTCAATTTGGAGAATGCCAGAAGTGCAGACCCCAAAGTCTCTCAAAGGACTATTCCAGAAAGTGAAATAACAGCTTTAGAATTAGGACAGTAACATTAATGCAGTTTTGCACTCATCAAATATTCTATTAATATGTTAACCACACTGAGGAAACGTTGAGGCCATAGATAAATGATGGAGGATTTAAAAACACATTAACTAAAGTGTGAATAGCCAGTCTGATTATAGGTAAATGCATATTGTCTTCATGGTGATAGTGAGACATGCAACAGTGGTAAAGCCATTTCAAGAGACAAGACAGAGGAGAGGATCTGGAGTAGTAAGATCTTTATATTTTTCACCGCTTCTCAACACCCGTGTTCTCTGTCATATGGTCAATTTCATCGTTTATCCATTGAGACAGACATGACACGTTTAGTAAGTTTCTCCAATGGGCAGGGCATATGGGAGCCCGGAGGACAAGCAGCCAGGCCCTATCTTCAGGTAGCTTGGTATTCAAAGACGAACAGGAAAACCATCACAAAACAATATGAATTGCTGTTCAGTTGCTAAGTTGTGTCTGATTCTTTGCGACCTCATGGACTGCAGCAAGCCAGGCCTCCATGTCCTTCACTATCTTCCAGAATTTGCTCAAAGTCATGTCCACTGAGTCAGTGATGCTACCTAACCATCTCATCCTCAATCACCCCCTCTCCTTTTGCCTTCAATCTTTCCTATCATCAGTATCTTTGCATCAGATAGCCGAAGTATTGGTGCTTCAGCTTTAGTGTCGGTCCTTCCAATGAATATTTAGGTTTGATTTTTCTTTAGGATTAACTGGTTTGATCTTCTTGCAGTCCAGGGGCTCTCAAGAGTCTTCTCCACACCACAATTTGAAAGCCTCAATTCTTTGACACTCAATCTGCTTTATGGTCCAACTCTCACATCCGTACATGACTACTGGCAAAGTCATAGCTTTGACTCTATGTTTCAATCATTCAGCCCATTTTTCTATTGCCATTACTGTGTGCCAGGCACTGTGTTAGATCCTGAAGATACAGTGTCAAATGAGACAAATAAGGTCTGAGTCTTACAGTCTTGTGGATCAGATTCTCACTTATTAGTCCTGACTGTTCTTTTAGCTGGGGGATCAAACTGGGGTGAATTATGAACTTAGGGATATGGGCCAAGACCACATGTCCCTTAGGGTTACATGGTCCTTTTCCCATTTGAAAACCAAGACAGACAAATTAGGGCTTCTCCCAGCTGGTACTTTCTGTCTCGAAGTTTATGCCACTTGTGATTTGAGTCCTCTAGACTCTTACAGCAACCTGGCCCAGAAGCCAGGGACTATGTAGTCAACACCGAGGGCTTAATTAATAGCTAGAAGAAAAGATGACTCAGTTCCCTGACAGAGAAAAGTGGAAAAGCCTAGGGCTTGCAATAAGCCTAACCAATTATGGAAGAAAATGAGCCTGTAATTCAGGAGACGCGAGTTTGAATCTTGCTTTGGAAGATTCCCCTGGAGGAAGGCATGGCAGCCCACTCCAGGATTCTTGCCTGGAGAATCCCATAGACAGAGGAGCCTGGCGGGCTACAGTCCATAGGGTTGCAAAAAGTGGGACATGACTGAAGTGACTGAGCACGCATGCAGGTACCCTTTCATTAGTGAAGTCTGCTGGGAGAACTCAGTCCTTAGGACTTGGATTTTTAAAAACAGATTTTAGGAGATGACATCTGTCCTCTTCCTGTATTAGCAATGCCTTTGTTTTAGATGGAGATTAATTTCCTAACTAGCCCAGGCAAGAAACCTATTTTATAGGCATTGTGAGATAAATAAAACCCTATTTACCACCATTCAACTTCCACCCACCAACCCTCACAAAATATTCCTGCAGGCAAGAACATACATTGGCTCCAGGAATGTAAACAAGTCAGAATTCATTGAGGAACTAAGTGGATGTCTCTGTGACTGTTAGAATTTGTTCTTCAGCATTTAAGTTTAAATGCATTACTTATTTTTGTGGATAAGTTTCATGGTTAAGACCAAAGATGAACAGTACAGGAGTCTTTAAAATGAACTCTCTGCACTTCTTGAGCTCATGTTCAAAAAGGAACTCCACTGCTTTCTACATCACTATGTTCTGCAAAGATACACCTATACCATAGCTCTGAAGGATTAATTACAGAAAATCTTAAGTGTTTTTTAGTATGGAAATATAAGGGGGGGACTACTTTCCCATCTAGACTCAGATTCACAGACTTTCAGTCACAATAGCTTCTATTAAATATTAGAATTGGATCCCAAAAGGTAATGTTTATTCTTTCTATCACCCAGTGTACCACTTGACACATAGTATGTGTGCAAAAAAAATAAAAAAGTGATCTATACAAATAAAGGGGTGCCTACAATGATTCCATGGGCTTCTTAGGTGGCTCAGTGGTAAAGAATCCACCTGCACTGCAGGAGACATGGGCTTGATCTCTGGGTCAGGAAGATCCCCTGGAGAAGGAAATGCCAACCCACTCCAGTATGCTTGCCTGGGAAATCAAATGGACAGAGGAGCCGGGTGGGCTACAGTCCATGAGATCTCAAAGAATCAGATACAATGGAGCGACTGCGCATGCACAATGATTCCAACAATCTTTGTTAGATGTGAGTGAAATATTTGTAACTATTTTGAACTCAGTAATGGCCAGATCTTCTGTTAGTTTTCATTTCTTTGCACCTTATTATGTTAAAGAGGAAATACCATGCCTGCAGGAGTCACATAGGATTGTCTAGCGGGTAGAATTGAATGCCGAGCCTCTTCCCAGGCTGTTTATAAACACAAGCCTCTGTGTCTCTTGGTTTCCTGTCTGCCTAGATGCCCAGCCCACAGAAGGAGAGAGGGAAATATGGAACCAGATCAGCGCCGTGCTCCAGGATTCCGAGAGCATCCTCGCAGACCTGCAGGCGTACAAGGGCGCAGGGCCAGAGATCCGAGATGTATGCCAATAATAACACTAAGCTGACAACGCCCTTGGTGGAGAAGGGAAACCCACACACGCACACACACAGCAAGATTAAGTAATAGCCCTAGTTTTTCCTAGCATACCAGGAAGAACAAGGAGGGTAATGTGTCCTTAAAAATGTATGAATGGTCCCTTTTATTCAAGTCCACTGATCTGAGCACATAGTGCTGTGCACCATGTAAAGTGCAAGCCATTCTCTCCTCTGACATGCATTTGAAATTGTGGGACTTACATTTAAACAATAATTTGTCAATATGTTGCTTCGTGTAAGAGAAACATGAAATCTGTGAACGGTAGTTGAAATATGAGTCATGAAGTCTGGGTGTATGTGAACTTTCCAACATTTTGTAATGATTTTTGGCAGGTTTCATGACTATCACAATCAAGAGACATAAACAACCTCCCTTAAGGAGCCTGCTCATCTGTCATCCTGAAATGACGTGTAAGATCAAAATAATAAGTGCAGGAAAAAGAAAACAGTGACCAAAACAACAAAAAAAATGGCAGTGTGGCTTTTGAGAGTTTGTCATGCCTTCAAGGCAAGAAACCTCACACTCCTTTTGTTTGAAATAATTAGCTTTGTGGAAGTATCAGCACACACACACATTGCCATCACCATTTTCTGAAAAAAAAACAAGACATAGCAACAACAATAAAATGCCGCTAGCATCATAATCCTCAAACTGCTGAAACCCAAGCAAAACAGCATTTCAAAGAAAGTAGCAGCCTATTAAGAGGTTATTTTTCTACTTAAGGGTCACCATTTAATTTAGGCAATTTAGGTACCATCTCAGACTGTCAGGAATGTAATACATATTATAGAGAAAGGAAAACATCTACAAAATCTGCACTTCATAATGAGCACTAGCTCTACTTTAGAAGAATCAAATGGTCATGGAGGAGATCTGAATTGCTTCCAATTAGACATGCTTTTTTTTTTTTTGCATTGAAGATACAAGAAGTGAGTCAAATGACATGGTGTCTAATTGTTGAGCCATTTGCATTATGTTCAAGTGCTAAAATCACCATCCTAATTGAGCATCTTGGACAATACTTCCATGAACTGATTTAGGCAGTATACATTAGCAAAAGACAGCAGGAATTTTTTTTTTTTTTTTAACTCAAATTCTTTCTCAATCTTAAGTCATTTTGACGTGGAGCCTACCGCTTCTTTTTAAGCAGAAAATTCCATCGTGTTTTGGCAGGCCATCCAAAATCCCAATGACATTCAGCTTCAGGAAAAAGCTTGGAATGCAGTGTGTCCTTTAGTCGTGAGACTGAAGAGATTTTATGAGTTTTCCATCAGGCTAGGTGAGTATGTGTTTATGATTTTCATGTCCCTCTTGTGAAACTCTGTGATGGTATTTGAGAAAGTAGCAGGAAAAGCTCAGGGGATTGGAAACTGCCCCACATCCACTCTTGTGCATCATCAGAGGCCACTCAGCGGTCAGGTCCGTTTCTGACAACATGCCTCAGAGTTTCTTCCCCTGCATTTATTGGCATGTTTCGAGTGTCTTTACTAATGGGTCTTC
>NW_011494879.1:11372477-11375535 GCF_000754665.1 Bison bison bison | reverse complement strand
AAACTTTACATAATTGTATTAGTTTTGCCAAATATCAAAATGAATCCGCCACAGGTATACATGTGTTGGGTCTTCCTTTGGTTTTGTTCTCAGCTAAGTTCTGTTCTTAACAGTATTACCCTGTCTGATCACATTTCCAAAGGACAGAGAAGTTGGAAAATCCATGTTACCTGCTAACCCAAAAAGAAGTTGGTTGGCTGGAATCATGTGTTAAATTTATTTGGTTGGCCAAAAAAAGTTAATTTGAATTTTCCAGATGACAGCACAGAAAAACCCAAATGAGCTTTTTAGCCAACCCAATAATATAGCAAAATATAAGAAAGACAAATATAATATTCTTTTCTTAAGCTTAAAAACAAAAAAAAAAAAACAAAAAAAACCAAAACCAACTCTGTGCAGGTACAGGATGGCTTTGCAGAGTTCAGAGTAAAATCAAGTCTGGTTGACAGTAGTCTCCATGTGACCACTGATATGATATAACCCCTCTCCCAACAGTAAAGCTATCTGAGGTTTCACTGGTTAAAACGTATGATATGTCTAGAATGAGGAAGGGGGTTTTATTGTTGTTCCATCGCTCAGTCATGTCCGAGTCTCTGCGACCCCATAGACTGCAGCACGCAAGGCTTCCCTGTCCTTCACTGTCTCCTGCAGTTTGCTCAAACTCATGTCCATCAAGTCGGTGATGCCATCCAACCATCTCATCCTCTGTCGTCCCCTTCTCCTCCTGCCTTCAACCTTTCCTAATATCAGGGTCTTTTCCAAAGAGTCATCTCTTTGCATCAGATGGCCAAAGTATTGGAGCTTCAGCTTCAGCATCAGTCCTTCCAATGAGTATTCAGGGTTGATTTCCTTTAGGAAGTGTGTGATCATGTTTTATTCTACTTCTGCCATAAGTGAGTGCTACATTTTAGGAATTAAACAGAGAAAGTAAAGTACCCTGGGGGAATAATAGCCGTGATATTGAGAGAACTTGAAACTGAGACTCCAAGGGAATAGTTCAATGAACTGAACCAGTTTTTCAAAAAGAGCTCCTGAAGACTCTCAAGTTGAAGAGGGATCGACTTCTCAGTTTCCTCAAAGTGTGTGTCTAGACCCCTTGAACTGAAATCATAAGGAGCCAAGTGTCAGCTCAGCAGACGGAAAAAGATCCACCAAGGTCAAGTGGGCTGCCTCAGAAGACAGTGTGTTTCTGTAGATAGAAAATGCTAGTGATGTCCTCAGAAAGAAACTGTAAAAGGCCTCTGGGGATGATAAAATCAGCACTAGCGAACCCTTGTAAAGAGCCAGATAATAAATATTTTAGGCTTGTGGGCTATCCTATCGTTGTTACAGCCACTCAGCCCTGCCATTGTGGCACAGAATGAAAATATTAATGAAGCATGGCTGTGTTTTAATAAAACTTTATTTGCAAGAAAAAGTGACTGTGGACCTGATTTAGCCTGTAGGCCAGAGTTTGCCTACCTCTTCTCTAGAGGATTGATAAAATGACTTGATGCCAAGAAAAATATATTGAAGAAAAAGCAGGAAGGAAGGTTTAGAAACAGACAAGTAAGAGTAATGAGACTGTTTTCAGGATAGTAATGGAGGTAGATATGGCAGCAGGTTTGCAGAAAAATATTCCTGGGATTTGCTAAGAGTGTCATTGCAGAGAAGGGCTGGTGTGGACTGGAAGTCTCTCCCTGCAAAGCAAGCAATGTAACCCATGCATTCAGGGCCACCTCATCTCATCCTGGGTCATGGATGGCTGTCTCATCCATCTCAACCACAAAATCCTATTTATGGTTTTCTACAGTGTTAGGATTTGGAACAGCTGAACATGGGAGGGTCCAGCTGAGCTTTGGGACCATGGGTCAGTTCTGCAGTGGAGGCAGCCTTCTCAGGCATGGAGGGCAGGGGGAGTCCTTTTCCTCCTTATCCACACACATCACATTTCACACTGTTCTGTGGGGGAAAGGTGGAGAGGAAAGACTCACACAGGTCATCTCTGAGAATGTCAACTGGGGCTGCAAATTGGGCTTTTTGAAAAATCTCTGTGGTCCACCTCAAATATGTATGTATCCCTTTGACTTTTAGAAAAAGCTCTTCAGAGTTTATTGGAATCTCTGACCTGTCCACCCTACACACCAACCCAGCACCTGGAGCGGGAGCAGGCCCTGGCCAAGGAATTCGCGGAAATTCTGCATTTCACCCTTCGATTCGATGAGCTGAAGGTTAGGCCATGTGCGCTTGGACAATTTAACAGATTCACACTGAGCACCTGCATGTCCAGGTGCTTTGCAGGGCTGTGGGGTGGGGAAAAAAGATGAGGGAAGTAGCTCCTTTCCCCAAGAGACATGTGATGTGGTAAGAATTCACACTCCTTGTGGTCAAAGTGATTTACGATGGTGGTTTGTATGTGGAAATTCAAAATCTGCCAAATACAACCAGAGAAAACATCTCAAGTGTCTGTTCCTCTTTGGAAGCAAGTGTGCTTTCCCTAAAATCTAGCCTAGGGTAAAAATAGGGTGTATTCTTAAATAATGAAGCTCTGAGTCTATTTTTAACCCAAAGTTGTTTTAACTCTTGGGTAACAAAGAGAAGTCCTGGTATCTGTACAAAATATATTGCCTGGATTTTGGGTAAATAACCCCCCTCTGATGCTGAGAAATGACCTTCTTTCCTCTTTTCTGAACTTCAGATGAGGAACCCCGCTATTCAGAATGACTTCAGCTACTACAGAAGGACCATCAGTCGCAATCGCATCAACAACATGCATGTGAGTCCCTGGATCTCCTGGGTTGACAGCCCCAGGTTCCAGATCTCTTTTAATTTCTGCATCAGGAGGGGCACAGGGAGAAGACAGAGCCTTTGTGATTCATTTTCCAGAAGACACAATTTGAGCTGTTGACCGTCTCTTTATCAATCGCATCTTCTCATCTTCTTTTCATCAGCTAGACATTGAGAATGAAGTCAACAATGAGATGGCCAATCGAATGTCCCTGTTCTACGCAGAAGCCACGCCGATGCTGAAAACCCTCAGCAACGCCACCATGCACTTTGTCTCCGAAGTAAGTGATGT
>NW_011494879.1:11320539-11372377 GCF_000754665.1 Bison bison bison | reverse complement strand
CAAAGCTGCTAACAGGCTAACACGTTTTGTGTCTCCCATTTAGAACAAAACCCTGCCAATAGAGAACACCACAGACTGCCTCAGTACAATGACAAGTGTTTGTAAAGTCATGCTGGAAACTCCGTAAGTTAAATCAGAGGTGTATCCATGTCAAGAATTCACGTATCTCTAACAGTGATGATGGTGGTGATGACCGCTTCTAACGTTTGGGTTAGCACGTCAACATTTCCTTATATATTAACTGAATTAATTTCATAAAGAACTCTGGCGATAGGTGTAGTTATCCCCATCTTAAAGCTAAGGAAGACAAGGCTGAAATTGGTTAACTGACATCTTCCCAAAGATCGCATGGCTTGTTAGATGGCAGAATCAAAACTTGAATCAAAGATGCAGGAGAAGTTGTATGCAGATCAAATGGTGGATTGAGTTAAATGACTGGGTATTGTTATAAGTATATTGGAGAAAAGATTTGAGAGACGATATTAGTATGCTGGAGAAAAGATTTGAGAGAATATTTAAAACCAAGAGTAGAACTGGTAAGACTATTATAAAAATGATAATGAAAATCTCTCTCTCAGGCATGTGGCAGTTTCTTTGTACTTAAATTAGTTGCTAGATTTTAAAAATGCTTGAGTTGTTGAGGTGAGGCAGTATGGTAATGAGGAAATCTTCACTCCAGTGTCAGGTTTCCCCTTATTCTATTTATTTTGTAGCCCCTTCTGTGCCCACTGACAAGTGGTCTGACCTTGGTTTCCTCACCTGATGAGATCCCCATAATGCCATCTACAAGGCAGAAAGTTTGGGAGTGCCACAGGCATCAAGAGTGCCTTCTAAAATGTGATGCTCTGTTCAAATGTAAGAGGCATGCCTTCCAGATATTTCATTTATATTTAAGTCAATATTTATTCCAAGATGGAAATAATCATCATCATTGTGGAGCCAAGTCAGAATGAAGCTGATGTTAAGAAAGCCTCTAGAATTGGCCTGAATTATCTGAATCATCAATGCCCCTGTCAAGGTAAGGGAACAGAATTCAAGCTCCACAAATACTCTCAACCCAATGAATGGTATGTAATCTCTTTTAGGTATCTTTGCCAATCTAATTCAATCTGCAGCCTGTATCTTAACAAAGGAAGTCACCCTGACTGGCGACGCAGTAGCTGCTCTATAGAAATGAGCTTGACTCGTTTTCTCCATAATGAAGCCATTATTCTCTATAATCTAGGACAGCCAGAGAGACCTGCTATAAAATATTCATGATTGATGGGTTGGGGGGTTTTATATGTGATGAGCTGGCTCGCTAAGGGCAGAAGAGAAGAGAATTTACTGCCCTCCAATTTACCTTGTTTTCACACTGGTTGGATAGATTCAAGGAGAATTATCATCGCCAGTTTCTTTAAGAGCTTATTAACCTGGTTCTTGCAGGTCTAGGATTGTTCTCAAGAGAGGATTGGAGGAGGCTAAACTAGCCAGTTGTGGAGCCAAAAACAAATGGATCTGTCACGGAAGTAACACCTCTGTCATTTCTCCTCTCTTCCAGGGAATACAGGAGTAGGTTTACCAGTGAAGAAACGCTGATGTTCTGCATGAGGGTCATGGTGGGGGTCATCATCCTGTACGACCATGTGCATCCCGTGGGAGCTTTCTGCAAGACATCCAAGATCGATGTAAGAACAGTTATGATAGGTGATTTCCCAGTAGGGGCTCGTGAATGTCGCCAAACAGACCTTGCTTCTCTCTCTCCCTCCCCTCCGTCCACCCCCCACCAACTGCCCATGAGTGAGCTCTCCCTGTTGCAAATCCATCAGGGCATCTCTCCTTGTAGCAAAAAGTCCAGTCCTGTTCACGGGCATACAACAAATGCATCCAACCTCAAAGACACAGAAAGAGAATGGAGACGCTGATCCCCTCAGCTTGTAGAGGGGCTGAGGGGTGAGCAGTCACTTAGCTGCTAGCTGCCCTTCAGCTTTTCCACGTGCCATATACGTATTTACTTGTATATATGTATCTCAGCGTGAAAAGCATTAGGAGATAACTGGATTACAAGACACCATGGTCAAATCCCAAACAACGTTCCAACTTCCTGTCCCATTGCCCAGCAGAGAGCACCACCTGATTCTCATGCTTTTTCTTGTCCTTGGACTATGCTTGAGCCCTGCCCAGAGCGCCCGGCCTCTTCTCTGGTAGGGGGATTCCTTTAAGACACTCCTCACATGTCCCCTCATGTGGAGCACGTCTCCCGCACCCTGCATGGAGTAGAGCCTTGCTTCTCCTCCGGCCCCAGAGCGCCCGCCATTTTGGATTTTCTAACTCCTTCACAGACTCTGGTGCTTCCCTGGTAGCTCCACAATAAAGTATCTATCTGCCTGCAGTGCAGGAGACACAGGTTGATCCCCTGGGTAGGGAAGATCCCCTGGAGAAGGAAATGGCAACCCATTCCAGTATACTTGCCTGGGAAATCCCATGGGCAGAGGAGCCTGGTGGGCTGTAGCCCATGGCGTCACAAAGAGTTGGGCACGACTTGGCAACTAAACAACAAACAGATTCTGAGTTTGTGGACAAGAGCGGAGACCAGGATGTGTACACCTGATGCCCACTCCATTGCCTAACGGTGTCTTTGGTCCATGGAGCATAGTGCTCATAACATTTTTGCTGAGTGAATGAATAGGACTGGAAAACAAATGATGGTGGTGTGCAAGTGATTTCCTGTTGACTGTGAGATAAAGACACTCCTCTCAGCCCAGTGTTTGCCTGCAGCAGCACCCAGCAATGTATCCCTGTATTAATTTAAAACCTTTTAAGTACAGAATAGCACCTTTTGGTACTAACTTATTCTGAAACAGCTAAGTAGGGCTATGCACACTCTAGGCTCATTCATGCATAGACAGCAGCATCTTTGATGCTCTAGTTCTGTGCAGACAGAAGGTCCAGATGCCCAGAGGGGCTGTGAGTCTGAAGAGTGTAAGAAAAATTTTCAGTTCATAATACAATTCAGTTTACTCATGTTGAGGTTCTGGCTTCCTAGCATACATAGCTAGCCATAGTTCTCCATAGAGTTTTCCTTATTTTTAATATACTTATTTTTATTTCTCAAGAAAATAAATATTTATATAAAAATTTGGGGGAAATGAAATTAATATACAGAACTTTAAACATATCTGTGGTAACCTCACCATGGACATCATGTGTCATCAATATGTCACATATGTTTGTCCCTTCATTTTATATAGATGTTTGGGTGTCTGTGTGTATGTATTAATACTTAACAGATTAGCACCCTGCTATAATTGTTATTTAAAAACATTTAATTTGCATAACAGTATATTACAGAGTTTTTTCCATACCAATAAATATTTTACTGTATTCTTCGTGAGGCTTTAACATTTTTATGCTATAGATTGAGCATAAATAGCTCTATTAATAACCCATGAATATCATTTGAATATGGATTGAATTTATTACCTAGTACTCATAGGACATTCTCATTTACCACAGCCATTTGTTAACTTGTCAGAGAGTCAATAATTAAAAATACACTGAGTACCATTATGTCTTGTAGCCTTAACTTTAAAAAAAAGCTCGTCCTTGCTTGTCATTCACTGACTCTTTCTGTGGAGGCTGTAAACATTATATGATGTTAGTTCTAACCCTCCCCATTCCTGATGAAGTCTGTTTGTTCAAGTTGGTCTCACTAAGAATGGCTTGCTTGTACTGAAGCTCACCCATGTCTCTAAGCAAGTTTCAGGTTTACAGAGCACAGTATGTATACTATATAATGGGTCATTTTTCTCTGATGACATAAAGGCTCTCCTTCCAGATACCAGTCTGCTTCCAAGTCAGCAGTTACAGGCACGGGGTTTATAAACCCTCAGGGTATCAGCATCAACTATGAAGAAGCAGATAATGAACTAGATCCTGTCCTTACAGAGAACGTGTTCTGGAGCCCAAAATGGAAGTACTGAGCTCTAGACACCCAGATGAAGGAGAAATTCCTTCTGTAGAGAGGCAGAGAAAGAGGGCGATGTTTCAGGTGGATCTGGGGAATCTTACCAAGTGGACGGAGAGAAGGAAGAGTACTCCGAGCAGAGGATTCATCCCAGCAGAGTCATGGCGGCCCAGAGGGTTGGTCATCATTTAGAGAACAGATCCTGTTCGTGGGTGTGAGGGATGCAGGCTGGAATGAGGTGGCATTTTCAACTGATTTCCTTAAAACTACATGGAGCGATCCAATACAGTATCACTCTTTAAGCCCGGTCCCCAGCCCACACCTCACCCAGAATCCCAGACCCCACCCCCTCTGGACACATGAGGTGTGGCCGGCCTCAAATCAAAGGTTCTCACTTTCACACAGACCTGCTCCTCCTCTTGGGCTCCTGTCTCAGGTATTTCACCTCCTTTCAACTCAGGGTCAAAGCCAAACCTGGGGTTTTTCCGCAGAACCTAGGAACAGTCTTCTTCGCTCTTCACCTTCACACCTCCTCAGACACCGAGTCCTGTGGCCTGGACCTCAGCGCATCCTCTCATCTCGCCCTGACGCTCTGTGCCTACTGCCGCTCTCACAAGCTCACTCATGCTCTCCCTCACACCGTCACTCACGCCCTCACTCTCAGGGGCTCCCACCAGGCCTCCCATCTCCAGCTCTACTTCCTCAGATCCCTTGCAGTAGTAACCACATTATTAGATCGTTGAACACCTATCAAGGGTATTTTCCACAGGTCAAGGCCTCAAGTCCTGAACATGTTGTTAAACGCACGTTGAATATGGTCCAGAATGCATCTCTGACTGTGTCTTGTTAGTCACACCCCAGGCTTTTATCAGCCTGAGATCGAACTAGAAATTCCCGTAGAGTATCCACCACACTTCTGCCTCTTTTCTAATCTGTGTCCCCATTTCTCCCTGGGCACTTTTTACAAGAACACATATCAAAGGATGACAAGGAGCTGTTTGTCTCTCTTCTCCCACTGGGCTCTGAGCTCTCTTGGGAGAGGGACTGAATCTCTTCATCCTGTGCTTGTCCCCATCCTGCACCTGTGACAGGCATCTCTGATTGACCACGACATTCTTTTTGGATGAGGCTAAGCATACCCCCAAATGACTCTAAGCCCTGTGCTTCAGGCTGCCCCCATCAATCCAACAAGCTTTATCAAGTCTTTGGGGAAAAGCTTTCAACCTACAAAAACATTTTCTAAGTGACCATTGTAAGAGAGGTCCTTAGTACTGTTTACCCAATCAGTGCATGAATATCTGTGAGTTTAAAATGACTGACTGTATTCTTTCCAGAAGGATTCTTCCTTTGCCAAAAAAATTCCCTTATATGAGTAATATAATGTGATCTATTAAGATGTAGACTTAGCTTTCATGTATTTCCCAAATGGTGAATAAATTATATTGCAAGGACACAAAAAGCTAAGAAACTTACCCGGTTTAGGAAGATGCTAAATAAAGAAGGATGGATGAAACCCAGGCATTCTGCCTCCATGTGCTTCGTATTCCTAACTGTTGTCCTTTACTGGCCCTCTCCTGGCCTGGGGAGGGAGACAAATTAACCTGAGCACTAAGATCTCTTAAGGTTCTCTGAGAAATGCCAGTGTACTATTAGGGATACAAATATGTGGTGGTTACTTCTACCTGGTGAAGGTAATGAGATCAGAAGAGGCTTCCTGGTGTTGGTGCGCTCCAGCTGAGTCCTAAAAAAGTTTTAAAGAGATTACCAGTCAAACAACTAAAGGAGGAAATGCATTCTGGGCAGAGGGTGGTGTAAAATGATCAGGTTTGCAGTTCATTTGGTCAGCCTCCCCTGAGCACAGACTAGAGAAGCTCTGCTCTTGGCTCTGGTGTCCAAGACAAGAAAATCAGTCTCAAGTCTTTGTCTCCAAAGGCCAGACACAGAAGATATTCAATTGTGGTATAATATGAAAACTGACAGAAGCTTCTAGAAACCCACAGAAGCAACTCACTGGCCCGACGGAGGAGGAAGGTTTATTGGTCATTTCAATATTTGCTTTCTATGAACACAAACAATGTAGTATTATTACAGGCAGATATTGTTATGGACAGATACTATGATGGGCAGAATTGCTAAGGTATTAACCAAATCTTGTACTTTCTCTTCCTAGATGAAAGGCTGCATAAAGGTTTTGAAGGAACAGGCCCCGGACAGTGTGGAGGGGCTACTGAATGCCCTCAGGTGAGCTTCAGCCCTGTGGGGTAGCAACCCTTCAGATCCACTGCTAATTTAGATGCTGCTAGGGTCCAAGGGCTAAAAACACCAAGCTTAACCTCTTACGTCTGTTAACACCTGTTGAGGTCAGCCCCATTTTTATCATCCCCTTTTCACAGATGGAAGAAACTGAAATTTAGAGAAGTCAACTCACTTGGCAAAAGTTCTCACAGCAGATGGCTGAGCCAAGATTAAACCCTGGTCTGGGTGACCCTGCAGGTCAAAGACCAGATCCTGGCCACACTGCTTTGTGGTTGGTGGGGACTTGTCAGGAGAAGAAGCCTCCTGGGTCTCACTTCCCCCTCCACCCCTGCTCCCCAGACCTGGCTGCATATGAGAATTAGGTGGGTAGCTTTTGCCAACACTGATGCTTGGGTCCAACCCAGACCAGATTAATTTTAATCGCTGGGATAGGGGCTCAGGCATCCATTTTGGGTTTGTGGGTTTGTTCTGAAGGTCCCTGCATGAGGCATCTGTGGAGTTGCCAATACTGAGAACCCTGCTCCCCTGTCTGGATGCCCTTGTATCTGGCCAATGCCCCTGACAGCTCCTCACTGCTCCTGAGCCATGCTAAAGCACCTGCTCTTCCCAAGGACACATGCACTTAATCCACTGCAGGGCAGGACTCTTATTTGTTTAGCTGTGACACATCTATATAGTTTGTTGAATCAGGCCAATTGGATTGCCATCTGGAAAAGTTTATGGCCCCTGCTGTCTTAGTCATTGGTGATTTCCCTCTGTTCCTCTCAATACCATTCATGTAGTGAATGTTCAATAAGTGAAATGAAGCAATGATACTCTATGATGTACAACATGTATGTTTCATGCTCTCATTTAATCATCACAAGTCAGAATGGTAAGATCTATTATCCCCATCTAATAAAGGAAGAAACTCGGATGCACATGACATGAATAAATTATACACTGAGGCTGATCCTTTTTGGTGCAGCTGCTAAGTCACTATTCTTCAGAACAGATGTAGCATTAACCTAAGAGTCTTTCAAATTCTGTGGGTAAACCAAGGTTTTTTTCCATTGATGCCCATTTCATAGAAGGCAGACTTTCCACACTCACTAAGAAAACTTTTGGCTTCTGACTTTTTTTTTAAAGATTTTTTTGATGCAGACCATTTTAAGTCTTTGTTAAATTCATGACAATATTGCTTCTGTTTTATGTTTTGGTTTTTTGGCCATGAGTTGTGTGGGAATCTTGGCTCCCTGACTAGGGATCGAACCCACGCCCCTTGCATTGAAAGGTTAACCACTGGACCATCAGGGAAGTCCAATGTCATTCTGTTAAGCAAGGCTTGGAGACCAGGGCACTGTGGTAGACTGCAAGTTCCACTGAGTTCTTGGCATTTTGTGTCTCTTCTAGGCACTGTGATGGTCAGAGGGTACAGACTTTTGAGGCAGCCAGACCTGGATCCACATCAGAAACCACAAATTGTTCATAAATCATGCATTGTTGTATTTGTCATCTGGAATGGGTCATTTAACATCTCTAAATCTCAGTTTGCTCATCTGTAAAATGGAAGTAATAACCTGTCCTGCAAAGAGTTAGTGTGAGTGTGAGTGAAATAAAAACTTCCACAGTGCTTGGAACACAGTCAAGATTTTACTACATGTTAATTCTCCTTTCCTTCCTTTTCATGACCAGTAAATGTGAAGATACACATTACACCACTTTTCTTTCCTATATGGGTCTGCCTTAGTGCCCCCTTGCGGTGGTAATGAGGATAAGCACTCTCACAAAAGGAGAAAACAGTAACTAGAGAGTTGGATAATGTTGTTACGGTGACTGGGTAGTAAAGAATCCTCCTGCCAGTGCAGGAGATGTGGGTTCGATCCCTGGTGGAGGAAATGGCAACCCATTCCAGCATCCTTGCCTGGGGAAGCCCATGGACAGAGGAGCCTGTGAGCTATAGTCCATAGCATGGCAAAAGAGTCACACATGACTTAGCAACTAAACAGCAACAACAGTGTTGCTATATGCAAACCAAGCTTTTACAATCGGTGACTCAGGAGGTGTGCCAAGAGCCTGCACTCAAGCACGTGAAATCTGTCTCCCTGGAAAACGAGATTGCTTGTTTCTCCTTCATGTAATTATTTGATTAGGTAGAAGATCTATTTGTTTAATAACCAAAATATAAACTTCTTTGGAAGGAAGGATCGAATATTAAATCTGAGACTAAGTTGGACACTGAAGTGTGGCTCTTTGTGTAAAGAATGGATGCCAAGTTTGATTTCTAAATATCAGCTGTGCCTCTCAAGCCAAAGATGAGCTGACAACTCTGATCAAAGCTTTTTCAGAGCACACTGTTTGCACACTGTTTGCACACTGACTGCCGTCATTTTCTCTCCATCCAGGTTCACTACAAAGCACTTGAATGATGAATCGACTTCCAAACAGATTCGAGCGATGCTTCAGTAAAGCCTTGCTCAATGAAGAGGATCTTTGAACTGACCTCAGAAGATGTATATGTTTACATAATTTAATACAGATTGATGTTAATACTTGTGTATTTACATAACCGTTTCCTTCTTGTCACTGAAATATATGGACCTTCATTTGTATCCTGACTGACTCAACCCAGAGATCATAAATTGACTGGAGAGCCTTACCTTCGATGTCTAAAACAAAAACCCCTTCTCCAAAAGGCAGAATTTGGAGACATTGATCTTTGCTACTGGAGTTCCTTACGCCTGTAACAATCAGAACTTCCCAACAGTTTGTGGTCATGTTTTAATTCTAGATTAAATTGATCTCTCTGGGAAGTATAGTTTGAGAAACACAAAGAGTTTGATTTCCTGGGTCAGCCCAGCTACAAGAAACACAACTGTTATCCTGACAGAGAGACAGGGGGAACCCCAGAAAAGAAAAATGCCAGTGGAGATATAAACCCCAGTGTCTGGAATTCAGCACACCCCCTCTCTTTCCTCAGAAGGCACAGCACCCATTAACTTTTCTGTTTGCACCTATTTTATTTCTCAGCATTCTCTCTTCCTATTTTGATTTATACCCTGTAACATTCCCTTTCCATTTTTCAAGAGGAAAAAATAAGCATGTTTGCATCAGTTTGTGGAGGAGAAAGGAGAATAGAAAGATGCACTCTTGTGGCTGGGCTGGTGACTGTCGTGGAAGTGGGGACAGGTGGGGAAGAAGGGCATCCAAGCAACAGTGGCAGTCATCTCTCTGCTTCAACCCTCTGTCTCCAGGACCAGGAAAGTGGAGCTCTGGTTAAAATTGTGGGTGAGGTTGCTAATGTTCCAGTTGTCTGTGGAGTGCTGGGCACACAACTCCTCCTAATAGGAGCCATGGCCTCTGGGGACCATTCATGTGGCAGCAAAGATCTAGCTAGAACTTAACTAGTTATCAGAAAGCTTGGGGAATTTAGAGAGGAGATTTTTATTTTCTGATTACCTGATATTTAAAAGACAGCTCCTCCAGGACCTAACTGCCAGCTTGTTACAATGTATAAACTCGGGCCTGAGTACTGGGATTAAATGGTAGACTTGTTGATTCAGAGTGAACTTGGAAAATTCACTTAAATTCTCTGTGTCTCACTTTCCTCATCTATAAAATGGGCAAATAAAATAGATAACCTCCAATACTCCTATAAGACCATGAGCCAATAAGAAGACTGACTCTCTCATCCTTCCTTTGTAAATAGAATCCAGTAAGCATCACCCCACCTTGCCTTGATGATTAGCGATATGACAAGGGTTATCTGTCTGCAGATCAGAGGTTAGAGTGGAATCTTGGAAATCTTCTATTTATTCTGGTCTCCAGTGAGGATGAAGTCAAACAGCATCACCCCTCTGTACTACTAGAACCCAGGATGCCTCATTGCTGATTCCATGTCCTTTTCTTTTCACCACGTGGCCTATGCATACATACTATAGGGTGATATTGGACACTTTTAAATATTCAACCTGGCCTGTATAATTGCTTGCCTATTTCTGATGGAAGCAGAGAGTTACCCAGGGAATGATAATGCCAGAAGTTGGGTTTGGTATATCAGGGTTTGATGACATTGTCCCAAGGAATGAGCTGTCACACCATTACTTTCTGGATTTTGGTAGCCAGGTGGCAGTCCCTTGAGTCCTCTAAGAATAGGAGAGACATATTTAGGTTTTATTTTTAACAAATCCATTCAGTGGCAGAACGGATTCCCTGGTCTATATCTAAATGTCAGTCAGTCAACAAAGAGAGGAAAAGCCCTTTTCCTTGGAGCTTTTCAAGCTGAACAAGTACAGCTGGTTGGATGAGGGTTCTGTCATCATAACAGAAATGCACTAAATGGCTTTCAAAGACCTTTCCAAACCTAGGGATTCTAAAACCCTAGAGGAAGCCAGAAGTTGGGATAACACTGGGTGAACAAATTCATTAGATACTCAGCTTCTTTTACTTGGAAGCCACATGTTGTCTTTGGGCAACAACTGTCAAGACTAGAAATGTAGAAGTACTCAATATTTATTGTCATAGGGTCTATTTTCCTCCCATATCAGAGAAAGGACTTGCAGAGTAAATGGTTGAGCACATTTATAATTTTTAATTCAACTTTCTCACAAGTGGGACCAAACATATGGGGTGAGGAGTTGCTGGCCTGCCCCCATTTAGCCAGGCCACCTTGTTTCAAAGCCAAGATTCACCAGAACATGGATTCTCAAAAGCCCAGGGCCTGAACTATTGCCTCCGGTTAGCAGCAGGACAGGTTAACTGAATGTCTGTGATCACTAACAGGTGGTGGGCCGTGGGTCCACTCCAGAGCTATAGTGGGAGACAGATTCTTTTAACAGGCTGTCCTTCAGGTGTCCTTGAACAATCACATTTTTGTATGCTGCATGCACGTGTGTCCAGGACCCATGAGCTGTTCAGGGGAAAGTGCTAGCCACGGTATCCATGTCAATGTTAGCTATATTTCATATTTGAGGTCTCATAATTTTCAAATAAAAGTGTACCCCATTATTCAGATATTTATTTTTGGGCAAGTGACAAGGTGAAAATGACATTTCTTAGATGCACTGCTACTTTGGCATTATAATTTTGTTCTCGGAAACGTTTTATGTGCCACTAGACATTAGTTTAAAAAGAAAGTGACCATGTTTTAAATTGTGGTGACCCATTGGAGCTGGAGTTTTAATTAGAACCAGAAAGAAACTCCTGGATACTATCCTTTAACTATTAGTTAATATCATGCTTCATTGGTGTTTGCTCCTAGTCACCACCATTGTATCAAGATATTAATGGTAAACTGAGGTTTTTAATACATTATCACATTTAAGTAACAATAATTTCATGCTTCTTCAAAAGAAAAATGAAGCTTACTCAGTCTTGGGATCTAACTGTGCAGTAGACATCAGAGACTTTTCATTCAATCTTGTATCCCAGACAGCTACAAATTTTTGTAGATGTTAATAATAAACATTGGAATTTTGTCTTAAAGAAACAAAAACTTTGGAACCCAATTTTCCCACTACATCTATAAAGGCTGTTGCATACACAAAGCTGTTTAAAAATTGTCATATGTTGTTTGCTGAAGTCATTGTAATTTTTTTGCCTGCTTTGCCTCTTTTTGTACAGAAGTTTTGAGTGTGAAATGAAAATTAAAGTTTGGTACATATATTTAAAAATACACTTCTTTTATATGATGTTCAAGGTTGAGTGGGTAATAAGCACACAGTCATGAATACTTGCTGTGCTAAGTGTTAGTCGCTCAGTTGTGGCTGACTCTTCGCAACCCATGGACTATAGACCACCAGGCTCCTCTGTCCATGGAATTCTCCAGGCAAGAATACTGGAGTGGGTAGCATTCCCTTCTCCAGGGGCAAACCCAGGTGTCCTGCATTGCAGGTAGATTCTTTACCATATGAGACACCAGGGAAGCTCTAGATGCTTGCTGCACATAAATATTTGCTAAATGTCTGCTCTGGGGATCAGGAAATCACACCAATTGCCTTCGCCTCTCTAAGCCTCCATTTCTTCATATACCCAAAGTCTGAAACATCCAAAATGAACTCCTCTTGGTACCAGATGTATTTATGCACTTCAACAAAGACTCCCATTATTTAAAAAGACATAAACTACAGAGATGCATGACGTATCTAGAGATGCATGAGACCTACTTATTCAAGGACGCTAAGAAGTAAAAGAGCATTTATTTGCTCTTGTATTTTTTCTCTTCAGTGTAGTAGTACTTTCTTGGGTTGGCAAACTAACAATAACCTATTCCATAAAAGCATATTTTTCAGGCAATTTAAACTCTAAAGCAACTCTCCTAATGATTAAACACTGAAACTTTTCTAGAGCACTACTTTTAATCCCTGAACCTCTTAAGCTGATCACCTAAGACCTAATTGTATGTGTTTTCAATGGGTCAGAGTCCCCAAGAGAGACTTTCCATGAGTCTATATGCAAAACACAAAGGGAAATGAATAAGAATAATTTTTCTATAAATTGACACACAGACAAATTATAATGGACAAAAGCTGGAAAGAAGCAAAAAGAAAGGGGCCTTAGTGAGAGAAGAAAGGGAGAGAGAGACCCTAATTAAATAAATGCTGAGAGTCAAAAGACATGAAAAAAAAATGAGTAAGCATATGTGTGATTGTCAAAAGGAACACAACTGGTAAGGAATTGCACATGCTTCATACCAGCCAGAAATTTGGTTGTTAATCAGAGTTCTCCTGGAAGGATGGTAAAGGAGAGCTCAGCTGATATTTTCCTAAAACCTAGTGAATATTTCGGAGAAGGCAATGGCACCCCACTCCAGTACTTTTGCCTAGAAAATCCCATGGAAGGAGGAGCCTGGTGGGCTGCAGTCCATGGGGTCGCTAGAGTCAGACATGACTGAGTGACTTCACTTTCACTTTTCATGCATTGGAGAAGGAAATGGCAACCCGCTCCAGTGTTCTTGCCTGTAGAATCCCAGGGACGGGGGAAGCCTGGTGGGCTGCCGTCTGTGGGGTCGCACAGAGTCGGACACGACTGAAGTGACTTAGCAGCAGCAGCAGCAGTGAATATTTGCAATCAGTAGTCTATACCTGATTTTGTACTTTGAGTTACCAGTTATCAGTTGTTCAGTCGCTGAGTCGTGTCCAACTCTGCAGCCCCATGGACTGCAGTATTCCAGGCTTCCCTGTCCTTCACTATCTCTTAGAGTTTGCTCAAATTTATGCCCATTGAGTCAGTGATGCCATCCAACCATCTCATCTTCTATCATCTCCTTCTCCTCCTACCTTCAATCTTTCCCAGCATCAGGGTCTTTTCCAGTGAGTTGGCTCTTTGCATCAGGTGGCTAAATTATTGGAGTTTCAGCTTCAGCATCAGTCCTTCCAGTGAATATTCAGGGTTGATTGCCCTTAGGATTGACTGGTTTGATCTCCTTGCAGTCCAAGGACTCTCAAGAGTCTTCTCCAACACCACAGTTTAAAAGCATCAATGCTTCAGTGCTCAGCTTTCTTTATGGTCCAACTCCAACATCCATACACAACTACTAGAAAGACCATAGCTTTGACTAGATGCCAGCACTTTGTTGGCAAAGTGGTGGTGCTGCTCAGTTATCAGTAAGCAGACAGAACTTCTAGATGTTTGCTATTTGAAAGGTATGTAAGGGTAATTAGTCGTCACAATGTAAATGACCAATTAAATAATACTGTATAGTGTTCATTGATTTATTTAAACTATTTATATTAATTAAGTACATTAATATATCCAATACCAAAATCCTGGTCACTGCGGGTTACCTCCACCCTGACTAAGTACACCTACATGTACCACTTAGTAAATAGAAAGGTCTTGGCCATTCTGTCTGCTCCAGCTCAAAGGTCAAATTCCAAAGAAGGGAATTTTTCTTCCTAGGTCTCATCAAGTTCCTAGGGCTGTATTTTTACCACTCTAGCTCATCCCTTGCCTGATGTCCCAGAATTTCGTTTAGAGTGTCTTTTTGGCTGAAAGTTCTTGTAAGACTATCTTCAAGATAGTCTTTTCTGTATAAAATGTTCCAGTTTTCACTATCAAATTGCACATTTCCAGACTTCTCTTTCTCTCTGCCTTCAGTTTTAAATTGTCCTTGTTTGCCCCACAACAGGCTTTTTCTCAAGTCATGAGCTATATTTTATTAACATCCCTAAGCCATCCAAGAGCTAAAGTCTTCAATATTGTGATTTGAGAACTGGTAGTTCTAAAAGGCTTCTTACACTTTGAAGAAGCTTATCTCTAGAAATTATCAAAAGCACTTGGAGGAGGCCATAAAATTCTTTCCTTCCAAATTTAAATAGATTTAAAAGGATTTTTTAATTCCTTTTATGTGACAGAAATAAAGTAATCACTATGGGAAGAAGTTATGAAGGTTGTGGTGCTACATGTGAATATGAGTGGGAAGGATGCTAAACCTCTCTTTTTTGGTTCTTAATGGATTTAATGTATCTGGTGCTAAATATAGGCCACTTGCGAAGAGTCGGACATGACTGAGCGACTTCCCTTTCACTTTTCACTTTCATGCATTGGAGAAAGAAATGGCAGCCCACTCCAGTGTTCTGCCTGGAGAATCCCAGGGATGGGGGAGCCTGGTGGGCTGCTGTTTATGGGGTCACACAGAGTCGGACACGACTGAAGCGACTTAGCAGCTAGCATAGGCCACTGCACAGCAGTTTAAACTATGTGTTTGCTAGAACACTTTCTAACACCTTACACAAAAATAAACTCAAAATGGATTAAAGATCTAAAGGTAAGACCAGAAACTATAAAACTCTTACAGGAAAACATAGGCAGAACACTCTCAGACATAAATCACAGCAAGATCCTCTATGATCCACCCACCAAAGTAATGGAAATAAAAACAAAAGTAAACAAATATGACCTAATTAAACTTAAAAGCTTTTGTACAATGAAGGAAACTATAAGCAAGGTGAAAAGGCAGCTTTCAGAATGGGAAAATAATAGCAAACAAAAACAACTGACAAAATATACAAGCGGCTCACACAGCTCCATACCAGAAAAACAAACAACCCAAAAAGTGGGTCAAAGAACTAAACAGACATTTCTCCAAAGAAAACACACAGTTGGCTAATAAACACATGAAAAGATGCTCAGCATCACTCATTATTAGAGAAATGCAAGTCAAAACCACAATGAGGTATCATCTCATGCCCATCAGAATGGCCACCATCAAAAAGTCTACAGACAATAAATGCTGGAGAGGGTGTGGAGAAAAGGAAACCCTCTTACACTGCCAGTGGCAATGCAAACTGGTGCAGCCACTATGGAGCACAGTGGGGAGGTGCCTTAAAATCTGGAAATGGAACTGCCATATGACCCAGCAATGCCACGGCTGGACACACACACTGAGGAAACCGGAATTGAAAGAGACAGATGTACCCCAATGATGTTCATTACAACACTGTTTACAATAGCTAGGACATGGAAGCAACCAAGATGTCCATCAGCAGACAAATGGATAAGGAAGTTGTAGTACATATACACAGTGGAATATTACTCAGCTATAAAAAAAGAACACATTTGAGTCAGTTCTAATGAGGTGGGCTGGAGCCTATTATACAAAGTGAAGTAAGTCAGAAAGAGAAACATTAATACAGTATATTAACACATATATATGGAATTTTGAAAGATGGTAACAATGATCCTATATGCAAGACAGCAAAAGAGACACAGATGTAAAGAACAGACTTTTGGACTATGTAGGAGAAGGGGAGGGTGGGATGATTTGAGAGAATAGTATTGAAACATGTATATTACCATATGTAAAATAGATGACCAGTGCAAGTTTGATACATGAAACAGGGCACTGAAAGCCAGTGCTCTGGGAAAACCCAGAGGGATGGGGAGGGGAAAGAGGTGGGAGGGGGCTCAGGTTGGGGACACATGTGTACCCATGGGTGATTCATGTCAATATATGGCAAAAACCACCACCATATTGTAAAGAAATTATCCTCCACTTGTAATAAATAAGTCAATTTAAAAAATAAATTATTTGTTTTATTTGTCCATTAGACATTTAAGTTCCTGGGGGCAGAAAAATGTGTCCTAATGAGTGTGAAGCTCAACTTAGTTCAATAGCCAGTAGATGTCTGCAGAAGGAAAACTCCAGGGTCCTGAAGGCTGAGGGTGCTGAAATGAGAACTTGAGAATTAATTTCTACATCTCACAGCCATCCACAGCCACAAATTACCTGATTCTCTGGCTGGTCAGCTTTATTCCTGGAGGAAATTTTTCCTACTTGTAAGGGTATCTTTAACCTATGTGAACACAGGGCCTGCAGCTTGCAGCAGATATGCCAGGAGTCCAGCTGAGAAATCAAGCTGTTGTCTTGATCAAAAGTCAGAGTCATCTAGTTCTGACAAAGGCAGGCATATTAGTCAGATTAAGTCTTGCTCAGTCTGGTGCTAGGCTGTTACTCCATCAGAGAGTTGAGCTTGAGGCAGAGGCAGAAAGACAAGAGAAGCAGTTTTCAGTAGTGAGACAGATCGGTTCAGCACCTTGGATAGCAACTGATGCTTGGTGCCCAGGCTGTCCACAGCCATGTATCCTGGAATCTATAAGCCCTATTCGTTGGTTCAACTTTATTTCTTGAACTCTGCTTATCAAAGACAATATGTCCTTCATAAAATTAAAGTTTTTTTGGCAGCTGGAAAATAGTTTTTCCATGATAGGGAATTCTGAATATTACATAAGAAATAGTTTTGGAAAGGCCCATATATCATCTTGCATTTTCATATTCATAATACTTTTAGATTCAGATCAGACTCATACTAATAAATCTTTCTTCTTCTTTGTCTCTACTCCTCCAGCTGATAATTAAAACCTAACAAGTACCCTTTTTAAAGGAAAGACCTGTCAAATTCTCTTCACTTCATTTAGCTTTGTTTATACCATCTCTTCTTTAGAAGATCAAGAAGTCTTTACTTTTTCCTTTCTTCAATTCATTTTACATACAGCTAACATTCATATTTCTGTGACATACATTTGACAATGTCTGTGCCATATTATTGCCTTTATCATGTTCCTTGAAATATCTTCTTGCAGATGCTAATTGGTATTCCATGAAAAGAAAATCAATTTTCAAGTACTGTGGAATAAGTTTAAGCAAATTATTTTATCTACTTATTCTTTTTACTACTAGAATTTTTTGTTCATTGTAGATCTCCACAGGAGGGTAAAGCACATGATATGTAGCAATTCTCAAGTGTATTTGTCTATAGAACTCATATGCCACAGACATCTATGATTTCTCATGGACATTAGCATTCTGAAGAAACACGGTTTAAGCAAACCCAAGATGGATGTGAGAGTTGGACTGAAGAAAGCTGAGTGCCGAGAAATTGATGCTTTTGAACTGTGGTTTTGGAGAAGACTCTTGAGAGTCAATTGGACTGCAAGGAGATCCAACCAGTCCATTCTAAAGGAGATCTGCCCTGGGTGTTCTTTGGAAGGACTGATGCTAAAGCTGAAACTCCAATACTTTGGCCACCTCCTGCAAAGAGTTGACTCATTGGCAAAGACTCTGATGCTGGGAGGGATTGGGGGCAGGAGGAGAAGGGGACGACAGAGGATGAGATGGCTGGATGGCATCACTGACTCAATGGACGTGAGTCTGAGTGATCTCCGGGAGTTGGTGATGGACAGGGAGGCCTGGTGTGCTGCGATTCATGGGATCGCAAAGAGTCGGACACAACTGAGTGACTGAACTGAACTGAACTGACTGAAGAGCTTAATTTTTCCATCTCACTTATCTTCTATCAAACATGCACTTCACTTCCCCATGCTATAAAAAAACATTCATAATTTTCTGACATATGTATTTTTTCCATACTTATAACATTGATAATAATGCTGCTCCTTCTGCCTGAAATTCTATTTCCCCTACTTTTTCTTGTGAAATCCTATTCATGCATTTAAGACACTGCTTAAGTGACTCTTATTCTTTGACCCTTTCCATGCTTTCCCCAAGCAGAGTTAGTTACTCTTTCCTGCGTGTCCCCTGTTCCATTTCCATTACCCCAGTTTCAGATTTAGGTACTACTGGAGAGATTAATGGTGAGCACCTGTGCTTAGGTCTCATTTTTTTTCTCTTGGTCAAATAAGTCACTAAAATAATAACCCATATCTGAGATTTCTTCAAAAGACTTAAAATTTTTCAATCAACTCTATAATTTAAAAAATATGTATTATTTTGAAGATCTGAAATTAGTCACTTAAAAAATCATCTCAACTGACATTTTTAGGCAGATATTTTCAGTAAAGTCTTAATATTTTCAGTATTTGTGAAGCTTGTTAGTGTAGTCTATACATTTCATTTGGTTTTTAGTAACTTGCATTTTCATAGAAAATGGTACATTTTATCTACTTTAAAAAGTATTTAGCAAGACCTTCTACAAATTATTTATTATTTTATTATTTTCTCTTTACCTGTGGTTGTTTCTACTTCCTTAGAATAAACATTTTTGAATTTACAAATTATAAAATATGACAAATACATGATTTATCTGTTCCTATGTGTGTGTATATGTGTGTATATACATATATACACACATATACACACATGGGTACATGAGTGTACATTTTAAGAAGTAGCTATTGGATAGCAGTTCATGGTTTATGAAAGGGAGGGTCACTCAAAGTCCAAAAAACACACTAGGTTTTCATTCAGGTTACATGACTTACTAAATGTATAATCTTGGAGAACTTTATTTGTGCCTCAATTTTATCATCTGTGGAATTATGTTAATTATAAAAACATGACAAAAGGTCTTTCATGCAGTAACCAGTTAATAATTATTACTTATTATATCATTGAAAAAGCAAGAGAGTTCAGGAAAAACATCTATTTCTGCTTTATTGACTGTGCCAAAGCCTTTGACTCTATGAATCACAACAAACTGTGGAAAATTCTTAAATGAATGAAAGTACCAGACCACCCGATCTGCCTCTTGAGGAATCTGTTATGCAGGTCAGGAGGCAACAGTTAGAACTGGACATGGAACAACAGACTGGTTCCAAATAGGGAAAGGAGTACATCAAGGTTGTATATTGTCACCCTGCTTATTTAACTTATATGCAGAGTACATTATGAGAAACACTGTGCTGGATCAAGCACAAGCTGGAATCAAGATTGCCAGGAGAACTATCAATAACCTCATATATACATATGACACCACCCTTAGGGCAGAAAGCATAGAACTAAAGAGCCTCTTGATGAAAGTGAAAGAGGAGAGTGAAAAGTTTGACTTAATACTCAACATTCAGAAAATTAAGATCATGGCATCTGGTCCCATCACTTCATGGGAAATAGATGGGGAAACAATGGAAACAGTGACAGACTTTATTTGGGGGGCTCCAAAATCACTGCAGATGGTGACTACAACCATGAAATTAAAAGACGGTTACTCCTTGGAAGAAAAGTTATGGCCAATCTAGACAGCATATTAAAAAACAGAGACGTTACTTTGCCAAGAGAGGTCTGTCTAGTCAAAGCTATGGTTTTTCCAGTGGTCATGTACGGATGTGAGAGTTGGATTACAAAGAAAGCTGAGCACTGAAGAATTGATACTTTTGAACTGTGGTTTTGGAGAAGACTCTTGAGAGTCCCTTGGACTGCAAGGAGATCCAACTAGTTCATCCTAAAGGAGATCAATCCAGAATATTCATTGGAGGACTGATGCTGAAGCTGAAACTCCAATACTTTGTGTGCCTGATGTGAAGAACTGACTCATTGGAAAAGACCCTGATGCTGGGAAAGACTGAAGGCAGGAGGAGAAGGGGATGACAGAAGATGAGATGGTTGGATGGCATCACCGACTCAATAGACAGGAGTTTGAGTAAACTCTGGGAGTTAGTGATGGACAGGCAGGCCTGGCATGCTGTGGTCCATGGGGTCACAAAGAGTCAGATACTACTGAGCAACTGAACTGAACTGATACTTATTATCTATGGTAGCAATTTTTATCTTCATTATTTCCCACTCTCTTAGTTAAAGCTCCTTATTTTACTTTTTAACCTCTTCATTTCTTATTTTTACAATGTCTTTCATAGACTATTTAGTGGTTTTTTCCCTCTGTTCATGAAAAAACTCGTTCAGGAAATGCATTTTTCTATGATAATACCTTTAGCTTCACTTCATTACCATTTTTACTAGATTACTTTATACTCTGAGTGTAAGTTTTCATCCATTTGTGCATAATTTAGGAGTGATTTTAAGTATATTAAGAGTTGAGGATTTTGTTGAGTTTTGTACTCTAGTTTTTGTCATTAATGTTAGTATTATCATATCATGATTAGAATGTGTGATTTATACTATTGCTATCATGGCTATGTTTTTTTCCAGTAGTCACGTATGAATGTGAGAGTTGGATTATAAAGAAAGCTGAGTACCGAAGAATTGACGCTTTTGAACTGTGGTTTTGGAGAAGACTCTTGAGAGTCCCTTGGACTACAAGGCGATCCAACCAGTCCATCCTAAAGGAGATTAGTCCTGAGTGTTCATTGGAAGGACTGAGGCTGAAGCTGAACCTCTGATACTTAGGCCATCTGATGCAACGAGCTGACACATTTGAAAAGATCCTGATGCTGGGAAAGATTTAAGGCAGGAGAAGAAGCGGACAACAGAAGATGAAATGGTTGGATGGCATCACTGACTCAATGGACATGAGTTTGAGTAAGCTCTGGGAGTTGGTGATGGACAGGGAGGCCTGGTGTGCTGCAGTCTATGGGGTCGCAAAGAGTTGAACACGACTGAGCGACTAAACTGAACTGAACTGATCATTTTGGAATTAACCAAGGTTTTCTTTGTAGCCTAATATCTAAGTCTGAATTCTCCCCAAAAGCAGATCCTAATGCTAAGACTCGGGCACAGGTAGTTTATTTAGGAGGTGGCCCCGGGAAGCAGGAGCTGGGAGACAGACAGAAAGAGATGGGGCAGGAGGAGCATGTAATAGCAGATGCTTCATTGAGAAACTTACTTCTGAGGACAAGTGGAGCCCAGTCCTTCTGAACACTCTCTAGGGAACTATACAGAAACTCCCAAATATTGTCTCCCTAAAGGACTGAATGCTGAGGCTGCATCTGTGCATGAACTGAGCAACCTTTCTTCATTTCAGAGAAAATCAAGAAATAGAAAAGTGGAGAGAGAGTTCAAGCCCCAGCAGGCCACCAAGCATGTACTTACAAATTGCCCATTGCAGCCACTGCTGACATCTTGGTTAGGCCTAAGCAATCTGGTGCGGGAACCCATCTTGTAGGTTGCACATAAAATCATCTCCATTTGTAAAGTGTGCCAATGGTAAGGATTTTTTTTTTTTTTGCTTTTTTTTAAAGACTCTTGGAGTATAATTTCCAGTCTTTGCTTCTAAATTTGTATCAGGGAGTAGCTTAATACTTCACAAGGCAGACAGCTCTATTCAGGAATATATGATCATATTGCCATTACAAAAGTCAGAGGTGCAGAGGAGTAGAACCTTCTTATTTATCAGATGGTAAATAATCAAATTTATTTGGCTAAGAGTTTCTTTATGTCAAAATGTAACTTGAATAGTAAATAACTCTCTCATACTGATTATGAACAGATGGAATAGATACAATCTTAAATCATCAGCATTAATAATTAACTGGAAGTGTATTTCCCCTATTATTACAAATAATAGCAGATTTTATAGAGTAACTTATCTAGATAGAAATAACTCCATAAGAAATTATATTTTATATTATATTTTATGATTGGAAGAGAAAACTTGAATGTCTCTTTTTACTTAAGAGATTTGGAATTTTTTCTTTAGTTTCAATGTAACTTGTTATTATATCCTATACTACTTCTGAAAAATCATCCCAGCGGGTTTTGGATTGTCCTGTGGTATGATAAAGTCAGCATAAAATTAACTGTGGCAAGTTAAGAACATGCATTTATAAAAACAGAAAGGGGAGCTAAATAGAATATATCGGTTCAGTTCAGTCTCTCAGTCATGTCTGACTCTGCGACCCCATGAATCGCAGCACGCCAGGCCTCCCTGTCCATCACCAACTCCCGGAGTTTACTCAAACTCATAAATAGAATATATAAAGAATATCTAAAAATATTTAGGACAGATGATGGATTAACACTGCTACTGGTAATTGGGGATCTTATGTAACATAAGATGTTACAGATGGTAGGAATTACAGATATGAAAGGTCTGACTCTGACAGCTTTTGCCAGTGTTTTTAATAAATGTCTCCTTCTAGCCTTAGACAGAGTTGAGCTGTTTGAGAAGCAGCCATGCATGGTATGCTGACTTAAACTAACCTGTTATTAACTCATCTTGTAACCTCAAGATAGTTAGACCATACCTGTGGAATTGTAGTTTTCCATGTACTATGCAACTTTTTCAAAGGGTTGTCAAATTAGCATCTCAGAATTCTTGTGGTGATAAGTGAAGATCACTGACCCTTGGATAAAAGGGAGGAGGTTCTCAGTGAAAACATCCTTCATTTCTTACCCAGAATTCAGTCACTTATTTCTCATTGCTCACTTACTGAGTTACTTACACTGAGTATAAGCCCCATATGCTAATCGCCAAGGATATGGTTATGAAAGTCAGAGAATTAACAGTCTAGTGAGGGGACATAAATATGATTCAATTTTATAATTATTATGATAGAGATAAATGCAAAGTTACATGTTAGGAAGGACATGGGAAACCTAATCTTGCCTAATTGGTTTGGATGGAGTCACCAAAGTTACTCTTGGCAAAGGCAGCTGAGGTTTGAAAACTAGAGGGAGACCTCCAGAAGGACCAGGGCTAAGGCGAGATTGTTTCAGATAGGAATAGCGTCACATGCAAAGGTAAGAGACCATAATACCAGCAGGGGCTTTGTATGAATGCAGCACATGCTTTTGTTCTCCCCCCTCCCCGGGGGTGAGAGATAAAAGATGAGAACCCAATGAGAGGGGAGGCCAAACAAGAAAATGAAAGGTTAAGAGAGTGATGGAAGATATGGAAAGACTTTTTGAGAAGTGACATGGTCAAATTTATGCATTCCAGGGATTACTCTGACTTCTGTGTGGGAGGACAATCTGGAAAATATAGACTGAAGAGCGGAAACCAACAATTAGTAAGGGTACTGCTGCTAAGTCGCTTCAGTCGTGTCCGACTCTGTGTGACCCCAGAGACGGCAGCCCACCAGGCTCCCCCGTCCCTGGGATTCTCCAGGCAAGAATCCTGGAGTGGGTTGCCTTTTCCTTCAATGCATGAAAGTGAAAAGTGAAAGTGAAGTCGCCCACTTGTGTCTGACTCCTAGCAACCCATGGACTGTAGCCTACCAGGCTCCTCTGTCCATGGGATTTTCCAGGCAAGACTACTGGAGTGGGGTGCCATAAGTATAAATGGTTATAATAGTACATACCAGGAGTTAGACTCAGTTAGTGAATTACATAGATTAACCTCTCTACACGATCCCTACTGCTTAATAAATCCCATTTTTACAATGGAGAAAATTGAGGCCCAAAGAGGTAAAGTGAATGATCCAGGTTCTCAGAGATGTAAGTGGCAGGTCTGGGATTCTAAACCAGGCAGCTGAGTTCCAGAGTTCATGCTCTTAATCTCCATGCTAGGGAAATGTGCTTGTTTATGGGCTGTCACTGTGTGTAGGCAGTGGTTCAGCACTTAGCATACTTTATCACTCTTCACAGCAATGGCTCTGAGTAGGTGATAGTATTAGCCCCATTTTACAGATGAGGAAAGTGAAGCACAGAGAGGTTGGAGAAGTTTCCCAAGGGCACACAGCTAAAAAAAGGTCAGACTGAAGATGGGGACCCAGGCTGTCTCATTCCAGAACCTATTCTTTTAATTACTGTGATCTCCCCATCAACAAGTGGTTGCTGGAATTTCAGAGACATTCTAACTATTGAAGCAGAAACTTACCTGATATAAAGCCCTCATCCATGTTAGAAATTTAAGGATTCAGAAAGAATTAAAATCATCTGCCAAGACTGGAATTTTTATTTCTTTTGACATGATTGGACTTGCTGATTTCCCTGACTAGAATCTTCCTTACTAGGTTCTGAGTTTTTTGAGGAAAGGGACCCTAAATTATTTATCCTTGTATTCCAAATACATATTAAATAGGACATAAGAAATGGCAACCCACTCCAGTATCCTTGCCTGGAAAATCTCATGGACAGAGGAGCCTGGTGGGTAGCAGTCCATGGGGTCGCAAAGAGTCGGGCACAACTGAATGACTAACACTTAGTTACTTACTTAAGAAAGTTAATTAAGGCAACCCAACCTGAAGGTGTTTCAGCATAGGCAAAGAGGTCTTTGAGTAAAAAAGAAGTGTCTGACTGTTCAGGATGCTACAGCCACTAACCACATGTGACTTTGTTGTTTTTCAGTCACTCAGTCATGTCAGACTCTCTGCACCCCATGGACTGCAGCATGCCAGGCTTCCCTGTCTTTCACTATCTCTCAGAGTTGCTCAAAATCATGTCCATTAAGTTAGTTATGCCATCCAACTATCTTACCCTCTGTGGTCCTCTTCTCCTCCTGCCTTCAGTCTTTCCCAGCATCAGGGTCTTTTCCAGTTGGCTCTTTTCATCAGGTGGCCACAGTACTGGAGCTTCAGCTTCAGCCTCAGTCCTTTCAAATCAGATAAAATTAAGTAAATTTTAAAATTTAATTCCTCAGTCCTGCTAGCCACATTTCAAATGCTCAGTAGTCACATATAATAACTAATGTGGTGACACACTGAGACAGCAATTCCATCATGGCAGAAAGTTCTATTGAAGACAAACGACATGGCCAAAAGTTCTATGGTTTAGAGCTTGCCTATTACCCAGGTATTGAAATGTCACTGTCAAAACCTCCTGGGCAATTTTCCACAAAGTGGTTTTCTGGGTTCTATCCCAGCCCTACCGTATTAGAATTTCTTTGCAAGAGTCAAGGAATCATAATTTTCTATATATGTCTATATGGTTTATTTTAAGAAACACTGGCTTAGATTTTTGGACTTCCATATTGTTGCCTAAAAGCCCCTTTGTTCTAAAAAAAGCTTAACTAGAGTGCTAGCAGGTGAAACAAACACAAATAGGGCTGCTTGACTTGGAGAGGAGAATGGGTCTGGATAACTACTTGCCCACTGCCTGATCTCCATGGAACACTGAAGAACAAAGACACTGAAATTTATGGTTTGAAAATTATTGGTCCAGAGATTATAGGAGCTTCCCAGGAATGCCAGGGTGCTGACTCCCCAGAGAATGGGACTTCCCTTGTAGCTCAGCTGGTAACATAATCTGCCTGCAATGCAGGAAACCCTGGTTGAATTCCTGGGTCAGGAAGATCACCTGGAGAAGGGATAGGCTACCCACTCCAATATTCTTGGGCTTCCCTGGTGGCTCAGACAGTAAAGAATCTTCCTGCAATACGGGAGACCTGGGTTCAATCCCTGGGTTTGGAAGATCCCCTGGAGGAGGAAATGGCAACCCACTCCAGTATTCTTGCCTGGAGAACTCCGTGGACAGAGGAGCCTTGCAGGCTCCAGTCTGTGGGGTCGCAAACAGTCAGACACAACTGAGTCACACGTGGCCCTAAGTAAACTCAAAATTGAATCTTGAGCCTTGGGGACTTCACAGTCTAGGGACTGATATATTACAGAGCTACGGCAAGCAAAGCTTCATGAGGTGGCAAGCGGATATGAACGGATGCTTGAGAAAAGATGATGTCAGGTAATCTCTGAAGACTTGACTTAGATCCAGGATAGATTTCAACTCAGGTGTTGTGCTCAACCATCACTCAGTCAAAGCACAGGCACTTATGGAAGGGGAAGGGGAATCCTTTACCAAGTGGGTCTAGACACAATAATGCCTCCTGATGGATTCTTGAGGTTGGCCCACTTTTTTACAGGAGTCAGTGTTATTTCATTCACCTGCAGTAAGTCTTGTGCTTACACTTTTACCCATTAATGGAGTTTCCTAACTCACTTTGCCATCTGTAAGAGATGAGGGCCATGCAACTGTGAGAGAGACAGGCATCTAGGCATCCTCATTCTTTTACCCAATGTTCAGCCTAACGCAGTCATTAACATCTATGTGGGACACTTTACCCAGTGATGTCAGATCATCTCTGTAATGCTGCCACTAAAGCAAAATCCTTGTAGGTGACATTTTTTATCCTTTAATAAAATGCATGTGCTTTTGGCCCCAGGTGTTTCTCCCTCTGTATGAGCCACGGTTGAGCGCTGGTGTTGAAGATCAACCATGCATAGAGATATGTTTACTGAGTCTCATCCATTGTCTTGGGTCCTTTCAGCTCTGACATCTTATACCATGTATATTGCAGTACTGATGGTCAGGGCATGGAATAAACGAATGAACAAAACACAGACAGAAGGCTATTCTTTTGAATGGTTTTTATTTTCAGGGTTTCATTTGTAAATTACAGAGCATACCATATTTATTTAACTTAATCTATCAGGATGACACTTCATTAAATTAAGAAATTTTAATTAACTAATGAAGATTTCATTGTCTATTCTTTTTATGTTCACATTAGGGTAGCCATTTTGATGACAATGTTTATAGCTGTAATTAAATATTTCTAATAGGTTTAGTTAAAATTTGCAAATAATAAGGCATATTTCATCTTTATTTTATTATTCATGGCATATCCAATTTAGCCTTGTGGCAGTCACCCAGCTTTATCTGTCTTCTCTTATTTCTTTTCACAAGTCTGTGCTTTACTTCAGACAAAAGTTTGAAGTAGTGATAAATCAGGGTTATAAAATCCATGAAATTTATCAATGGATCCACGAGCAAAGGAAACCCTCTTTTTCCTGCTGTGGTCTGTGGCGTAAGGCCACCCCAAGTGACCACCTCACATACATAACTCACAGCTTGATTAGCATAAATCCAGTGGGCGACAGCTTGGCATGTATCCCTGAGTGTGACACCATTCAGAAATGCACTTTCATGGCATTCCTAAGGGAGGGTCATTCTGCTAATGTCTGTACACCCCAGTGGTGAGGAGCTGATTATTCCAAAGGAACATTGGTCAATCAACTATTTGACATTGGTTTTTAATGCAATCTTCCTATTCAATTAAAATATATCTTATTTTTACCTTACCTTCATTTATTTCTGGATCTACTTTCGGGGTCTTCACTCATTATTCAAGTATTTATTTACTTTCCATTACATTTCACTGGAAGGAAGAGAATGGATATAAACTGAAGCCAAACATAGTGAGTTTATTCCCAGTTCCCAGAGGTCCAAGGACACTGACTAAGCCCTTAATATGCTTCTCTTCTTCCCCTCTTTCCTTCAGCTCTCCTTCCTGTGGCCATTGTCCAGCTCCTTCACCTCCTGTCTTTTTCCTTCAGTTTGTGATGGTGACCAACCTACTGCTGACGGCTAGATCCCTGCCTGTTTTCTGCTGTCTCTAACACAACACGCCTCTATCAGGAGCTCCTTTTATTACCAAAGATATAAACCAGATCATCCAAAACAAGAATGGAAGAGAATCTCCTCTTGCAAGGTCAGCTAGACTTTTCGGCCCCCGCTGTCCCACTGAGTCACTCACCCATAGCACTGATTCCACTGTCTCCAGTTGAAGAGCAGCTCAGCTTCTGGAGGGAAGATCCAACATCAGATGGTGACAGATTGTAATACACCCTGACCTGGAGCCAGATATAGTGCATCTCCTCCTCTCTGCCATGCTCCTTGCCCTGAAAGGATTACTGTTCTTTAGTGGCATTTTTGACTAATCAACTGTGACAAATGCTCAGAAGACTCAAGCAAGACAATATTATGAGCATCAGTGTCCAAAATACTGAATAAAGAGAGTAGTCCACTGATTTTTCTTTCCATGCTGATGATAATTGGGTGACCTTTTCTGAGATGTCTACTGTATCTTGTCAAAGTCCTGTTGCTGTGATAGCCAGACTTTGGTATGAGTGTTAGCAAAACTTCCAGGGTAGGAACAGCATTTCTCCTAAAAAGAATAAGCCATTTCCACCCAGCCACCAAGGGAAAGAGGTCTGTTCCTCAAAACTAGAATCAATGAGGAGGTTAACGTGCAGCTGTAGTAATTCCTACTGTTTGGAGGCTGAATGCTCTTGGATCCAGACCCTGGTGATGGTAAATGCTGGATGTGTTGGGCTCCTGGGAGTAAAATGTGAAGTTCAGGCCTACCATGTGTTAGGATCTGGAAAGGAGGTATGACAACCCTGGGCATAGACTGAAGACACTGAGGTCATAGGGTGTACTTTACACATTGGGAGTCAGTGCCCTGTTGGGATCTTGAGTTGCCCTAGGCATCTGTAGGATATTTGACAAGCTCCGCAGATCTCTTGATCCCTGTTTTGTGGCCACACTTTCAGCCTGGATCTAAAAACCTGCCTCTCACATTCACTGACCTCTATTGTCTTGACCTCCTGAAACCCAGGTATCTCCAGCTCAAAATAGCCCTTTTCTTCCTTCAAAGAAACAGTTCCTGACTCCTCCAGTCCATGAAAGCTTCTCTCGCCTGAGCACCATAGTTCTGACTGCTTGTGCTACTTGTTTTCCTATCGTTTCAAAGTGGCTGCCTTCCTAAGAGACTGTTTTTGATTTGCTTTCACATGGATTTGTGTGGTTTTTTTCTCTCCAGCAGAGTTATAGTCTTTTGGAGGGTGAGATAAGACCAGAAATCTCTGTATCTCTTCATTGTACAAATCCTACCTCTCCATCTGGCTCACAGTTTCATAATAAGCTGTTGAACTACCCACAATGCATGATCTAATGCTTTTTTTGGAATGCCTAATAAAACCAATGAATTTGACCCAATCTATTGCTATAGTCTACCCTCCTTGGCTGAACACCCATAAAATCCATTCCTACTCACGTTCCCCAAGTTTCTAACAATATAGTAGCACAATTTTCATTCTTGTTGGTATAAGCTGTTTCCACCTGGGCCTTAATATGGCACTAGTAGTAAAGAACCTGCCTGCCAATGCAGGAGACATAAGAGACTTGGGTTCGATTCCTGGGTGGGGAAGATCCCCTGGAGGAGGGCACAGCAACCCACTCCAGTATTCTTGCCTGGAGAATTCCATGGACAGAGGAGCTTGGAGGACTACAGTCTATAGGGTTGTAAAGAGTTGGACACGACGGAAGCAACTTAGCACTAACTATGGGTTTGTTGGCAACAGAAGGTGATTGTGGAAGATTTTAAAAAGAGAGATCGTCCACTATAAAAGCACCTACCTCAGGTAAGATTAAATAATAAGATTTTCAGGTACAGGAATGTAAGTCTGACTTCTGTGTACAGGAGAATTAGGTAATTTCAGTGCCAAGGGAAACCCAGAGTGACTTGGCAGCTCAAGATTGTCAGTTGCATCCGGGGCCAACCAGATGTTCTGAACCCTAGTTTTAGTCTCCTAATCTTTCTGAATGAGTGTCTTCACTCTCACATAAGAAACTTGGCAAGACTCTGAGTTCAACTGTAATTTAGCAACTTGCATAATACATTTTTTGGTGATTTTTTCACAATATCAGCCCTGCAGCCATAAGAAATAAGAACATATTTTAGAACCACCTTGTAAGCCCTTTGCTCCTCAGTCTGTGACTTGAGCTGACAGTTATAGGACTAGAGCTTGTCACTTTCTTTCTATAATTGCTCGAGCGCACTCTGAGGAGTCATCCCACACCACTGTCCCCATTGTCATCCTTACTGCCACATAGGCCACATCTTCAATTGGCACTTTAACACATTCAACCACAGGCGACAGCTGGACTAATGGCAACGCCATTGCATCCCATGAATTGCTAGCATCTCATTTTCTATCAGCAAAAAAATACAGCACTGCCCTCAAGTTCAAAGACACAACCGAAGCAACCCAGAATCTCAACTTTGCATATCTATCTCCTGAAACCATTCTCAACTAGGGTTGAATCAGGAGACAGAGAGCAAGCAGATATTTGAACAGAAAAAAATAATAATATAAGGAATTATTCACTGTAACAGTTACAGTTACTTTGTAAATGAGTAAACTACTCTGGACTTGCCAAGTGGCGTTAGTGATAAAGAACCTGCCTGCCAATGCTGGAGACATGAGATATGGGTTCAATCCCTGGGTGGGGAAAAATGCCTGAGGAGCAAATGGCAATCCACTTCAGTATTCTTGCCTGGAGGATCCCATGAACAGAGGAGCCTGGTGGGCTACAGTCCAAAGGGTTGCAAAGAGTTGGACATGACTGAAGCAACTTAGCATGCACACACACAGAGACTACTCTAAAGAAATTTCTAAGGTTGATAGAAATCCTCTAAAGAAGAAATAAACTTGAAAGCCTGGGGCCCTCTCTCAGCATGGAGCTCACCTCATTGAAGAAGGTGTGTTTGTATTCTGCTGGATGGCAGCGAAGTTCATTGTGTTGTCGAAAGAGCTGGTCCACAGATATCAGGCTAAGGCTGGTGGGCAGGGAGCTGCAACTGAAAGTGACCAACAGGAAATACTCCATCTAAGAACAGGTAGATTGAAACAGATGGGCAGGGACCCACAGCCATGACTGGCAAGCTGGAAACCTACCATGTGCGGGCCTGACAGGGAAGCCAGTCATTGGAATGCCTGTGAGACACACTGGGGATCTGCCCACAGGTGTACCCCACAAATCAAAGGGAAATTGTCTATAGAGGAACCACCAAAAGATGTGGGGGTTAACCCCAGTGAATGTTCCCAAATGTGATGCTGACAGCAGAAAGACTGGAGCAAGAAGCAGCAGAATCCAGAGAAGGAGTCTCTTCCTCCTGATTTATCTCTTCAGTGCCCTCTACTGAGAGAACTAAACATCGTGTGAATGGGCAAAGAAAATACAGAGTCCCTCTCCATTAGCACAGAGCCCGCAATGAAAAGTGCTTGGGGGCTGATAGATGATAAATTGATACCTGGCACAAAAGCATCAATTACTATGATAATAATTAACATTTTATATAGTCTTTACATGTTGTTACATAATCTTTATATTTATGACCTTATTGCATCCTTCCAATTATTAACTTCACCTAAAGGATAAAAAGTTTGAAGTTCAAAGACATTGACTTATCCAGAGTCCCACAACTAGTAAACAGAAGAGTTGGAGTTCAAACGAGATTTTACATGCAGCATGAATTCTTCCTACTGAACATCTCACCTTCCCCTGGAAGGAGCTAGAAGGAAGGAAGAGTCCATTGATAATTTCAGGACAGCAATATTTACTGAACATCCACTACATATGAGGCACTGAGTTGGGTACTAGATATGTGGAGTAGATAAAAGAGACATGGTCTCTGCTCTAATGGTGCTCACAGTCTTGAACACGTTGGCAAGTTTCATTTATTTAAAAAATAAATAGACATACAAATATTTCCGGGACGTCCCTGGTGTTCCAGTGGTTCAGAGTCCGCCTTGCAATGCAGGGGGCATGGGTTTGATCTCTGGTTGAGGACTAAGAGCTCACATGCTGCAGAGCAACTAGGCCCGTGATCTGCATCTAAGACTCAACACAGCCTAAACATGATAAATAAATATTTAAAAAAATGTCAGGTTTTTTAAGGTATAGAAACAAAATCGAAGATACTATGTAGGTGCTTACATGGCCATTTACAATGCAAAAGCCTTTTTTCAGCTTATAGGCCATGTGGGTTATAACAAAAAGTTCATGAGAGTAATGGAGAGCTTGTAGATACCTGGTCTCAATAAAGAGACATATTTTAAAAATACATGTATGAGTGCAAAGGGTAAGGAGGGCACAAAGGAAAAGAAATGGTTCTATGAGGGAAATAAGGAGCAGTTTGGGGGAGATTAATTAAGATGGAGTATTAAGGGAGTTGTGTTTGAGGAAGGCCGTTTGGAGCAGATGGGAAGGGTGAGTTGTTAGCTGGGCAAAGAGTGGGGTGGTGGAACATTCTGGGCAGAGGTAGCAGCCCCTAGGTGGGTGAGAACTTGATGCATTCACACACACACACACACACACACACACACACACAGCAGTAGAGCTGGAGCCCAGAGGGTGAGAGGGAGAGGAACACGGAGATTAAAGAAGAAGTGGGGAACCAGTCGTCAGATCATCCACACATCCAGGGCTTTGTGAAGAGGCGATCCAGGAGGCAGTCAGGCCTGGGAGCAATCAGACATTGAAGAGAAGGAGGAAGAGGGGAGGGGAGCAAATCAAGGGCAGAGCCTCAGTCAGCAGCCACGGGGCGGGGCTTACCTGGCTCCCCAGTCATACCCGTGAAACGCTGTTATGCGTGTCAGCCTTCAGGAAAGGCCCGCCTCCTGACCCCGCCCCCCACCCCGACCCTCACTGGCACACATTCCTTCCAGGTCTGCACTTTGATGCACACAAAGAGAATTCAAACCATCTTTCCATGTCATCATTTAATCTGTTGCTCCAGGCCTGACAGAAAGGGCATGAAAGCAACCTGACCGTCTCGCCCTCCAGAAGCTGGGGCCATTCAGGGTCCTGGAAAAGGATGGGCTGCAGAACGCAGGAGCCCTGGTCTCATTATGCCTCAGCCTGGATCTCACCTTTCACCTTCACATCTGGGCTCTGAGGGAACAGGTCACAGAGACCAGTTGGTTCTAGTCAAGAGCACAGGCTCTGGCGTGGGACACCCTAGATTCAAACTGAGCCTTTATGTCCTCCAAAGACGTGACCTTGGTCATGTAACTAAACTCCGAGCCTCACTCAGCTCCCTCATTCTCAGGGATGGGCATCGTTCTGGTATCTAACTGATGCAATTGCTGTGAGTGGTAAGTGAGTTGAGTGAAGGCTTAGACTAGTGCAGGGCACACAGAAAGCACTCCGTCAATATTTGCTATACTATCTGGGTCTTCTTTGCATCCTCCTGTTTCACAGACATGGCAGAAATCACTATCCCATTTTACAGCTGGTAGCTGAAGCTGAAGCTCCAATATTTTGGCCATCTGAGGTGAAGAACTGACTCATTGGAAAAGACCTTGATGCTGGGAAAGATTGAGGGCAGGAGGAGAAGGGGGTGACAGAGAATGTGATGGTTGGATGGCATCACTGACTCAATGGACATGAATCTGAGCAAACTCCGGAAGACACTGGAACACAGAGGAGCCTGGTGTGCTATGGTCGATGGGATCGCAAAGAGTCAGACATGATGGAGTGACTGAACAGCAACAACATATGATGGACTGGAGGCACCATAAAATCAAGTCTCTTGCCTGAGAACATGAGGCAGAGCTGGTCCTCAAGCTCAGGCCATCTGAGCTCCAGTCTAAGACCGAACTGGTTAACACCAGACCTCAGTGAAATTACCGTGGGCAAGTCGCCACCATCTTATGGGTCTCTGTCGATGCCATAGTAAGACAAGAGGAATATCGCTGTGCAATCTCTAAGTTCTCTTCCTGATCTGCCCATTGGTGTGCCTACAATCCAATCTGGGGGCTTTGCTATGGTGGAAGTAACTCAGGTTCTGCCTGTGTGCTGTTCCTGGTTGGCCCGGGCATGGGAAGCACAGGGCAGGATCACACCCAGCCTTCTAAGCACCACTGTTTCCCCAGGCAGCACATATGTCAGCTGCCAGCCCCTGCTCTGTGCTCCGAAGTTTCCCTTGTCACATAAAATTCTTCTTTTGACACTGTTTCCCTTTAGAAAGAAAGTAAATCATAACTTTTCACTTAAGTATTTCTGCTTCTAGTCAGACCTGCTTTAGCCTGAAGTTGAAAAAGCGTATATTTGGTTGGCTCACATTTCAACTCAGTCTAATAGATATTTGCTTAAGGGGGAAAAAGGTTGAAGAAAAAAGGGAAATGTCAAAACGGAATAATAAAATGGCCCATAAACAGAAGCAGGTTTTCTGCGATACGTTACCCCGATAAACCCGATAATGGTTCCCAAATGCACTGTCCTGGGTGGATGCCAGGCGGGGCGGTGGGGGGGGTCTGGGTTATTTTTAATTTTACTGTAGCCAAACCATGACCTCATCCCAAAGGAATTCTCTCCCACCAAAGAGCTGTATCGAGTTATTTGTCGGCCAAAATTCATTTGAATGTGGATTCATCGGAAACATGTGTGACCACAGAAGCGGCCAAGAGGGAAATCTGGGAAAAAGTGGGATTTTCAAGGAAACCCTTCCCTTTGTTTTAATGAAACAAGCTGGTTCTTCTGGGGCCTCAGGCCTTTGATACTGTCATCCCTGGGCCTGCTGCTCTCTGTGACCGCGCGGTGCCCTCAGCAGACCCCCTCCCATGTTCTTAGCAGTCCACCACCCACCAGGCAGGCCCTAGGGCAGCCCACTCCCACCCCCTAGAAGGACTCAGGGCTTGGGCAGATGCTTTGGCCATTGCACACATAACTTAAATACAGTCAGTGCATAATACAGGCCTCGAATAATAATAGCAATCCCCACCTTTTATCAAACACCTACTCTGGGCATTGCCCTCAGTGCTTAGCATGTACCATTCTCTCATCCGCTCAACAAATGTAGAAAGCTTGAGGATTTCCCATTTCATTGATTAAAAAACAAAAACAGGCTTAGCAATATTAGCTCCCCAAGAACACTTGGTTATTTAGTGGCTTAATCAAATTTCCAGCCCACGCTTGGTTTATCTCAAGCTTCTGCTCTAGTTACAATACAGTGCTTCTGCAAATAGAAGTTTTTGCCAACACAAGTTTGTGTACCTGATACACAGTGAGGCTAACAAACTGAGACTTAGGAGTATGGAGTCCAGGAAATGTTACTGCAGGGCCAACAAGGGAGAATGGATGGGCCATTCTCTAAAAAACCACAAACTCCCCCGTCCTTTTCAGGGAGAAGGTTTCATAGGCAAATTTTGGGTTGAAGGTTGCAGGGTGTATGACTGTCTTCTGATTAGTTGGTGGTAAGGTAACAGGGCGGTGCCCTAGGGATCTTGGGCTCAGCCTGAAGTTGCCATCCTCCACCTGGGTGGGGGCCTTTGTTCCTGCAGAAAAACTCAAAGGTATTATGAATATTCCTTGAGAAAGAACCCAGCTCCTGCTTTAATCACTACTCTAGTTTTTCTTGATTATTCCTCCTTTGTTTCTGCATTTCCTCCTTTCCCTGATTAACACTGTTTGAATCTACTCTTTGGAATTCAAGGGAGGTCAGGGAGCTTGAAGGCATTCTCCTGTAATTAAGAAACAGGGCACACAAAAAGGTTTTTGTACCTAGGAGAGCCCCACAAGGTCCTGCTCAGGTCCAAGGTCTTCAAGAGACTTGGAGAAGAGAAAAATGCCCTCAGTTTGGAAGATCAGGGAAAGCTTCATGTAGGAAGTAGCATTTGGGCCAGTTGTGAAGGACAGGCAGCATTTGGACAAAGGGAGATACATTCCAGACAGAATGAAAGTCAAGAAGAAAGGAGAAGGCAACAGGAAACGTGAACTGAATCTTGGGGGGCGGGGAGCAGGGATGTACAGAACCTGCTTTGACTCCCAAAGGAGAAGAGGGGAAAATGAGATAGAAATGCCCCATGGGGCTGCATCGAAGAGGTCACTTGGTTTTCAAATGTCTGGGCAGACTTGACCCAGAAGGAGATGGAAGAATCATTGACAAGTTTTAAAAAAGGAAATTGCCATGAGTTGTCATCTAGAAGGGATAGCGTGGGGAAGTTGGGCATTACAGGAAACAGCTGGGTGGAGGCAGGGCTCACAACATGGGAAAGGAGAACCAGAAAAAGAATCAAGAGGATTTAAGATCATTTTGTGGGGGGAAGAGAGAGGGAAAAGTGCAGGATGAACGCCAGGTCTCTGGTATGAGTGAGTGGGTCAGGGGCCAGAATCATTTACAAAATAGCAGTGAACTTGTAGGCAAAACAAGTGCATCTTGCTTTTGAACATGTTCAGCCTGAGTTATGTTAGTTCTGTCACCCCAGCTCCCACGTGGTGGGACTCAGTCACATCCCTCTCTATTTCCCCCAAGCTCTTAGTATAAGCCTCAGTGAGTATAATCCACTCAGGGGAAAGCATTGAAGTGATCAATGGGTCCTATCACCCCCCACCTTCCCTCTGGCCAAACAGCCTTGACAAATCAACAGAGCTGGGTTTGACCACAAGCAACATCCAGACCGGGCAGACAGTCGAAGCACCATGTCAGCAGCTAAAACCAGTCTCTACATCTAGACAGAACCAGAGAAGCAGTTTTCTGAGATTCCACATGACAGCACTGGGGGTAAGAAAAGACCTGGCATGAGCATAGGAACCTGCCGTTCACCATTCTCAGCACTGAGATGGACCTGCTCGCAAGAAGCCATCCTAGCCAAAGAGTCCCAAGGCCTTAGGAAGATAAGCCTGCTCAGAGCAGTTGGTGTTGTTCAGTGGCTCAGTCATGTCCAACTCTTTGTGACCTCAAGGACTACCAGGCTTCCCTGTTCTTCACCATCTGCCAGAGCTTTCTCCAATTTCTGTCCATCGAGTCAATGATGTCAGCCAACTATCTCATCCTCTGTTGTCCCCTTCTCCTCGTGCCTTCAATCTTTCCCAGCATCAGGGTCTTTTTAATAAACTGACTCTTCACATCAGGTGGCCAAAGCATTGGAGCTTCAGCTTCAGCATCAGTTCTTCCAATGAATATTTAGGATTGATTTCCTTCAGGATTAACTGGTTGGGTCTCTTTGCAGTCCAAGGGGCTTTCAAAAGTCTTCTTCAACAGCACAGCTCAAAAGCATCAATTCTTTGGCACTCAGGCTTCTTTATGGTCTAACTCTTACATCCACACATGACTATTGGAAAAACTATAGCTTTGACTAGATGGACCTTTGCTGGTAAAGCAATGTCTCTGCTTTTTAATATGCTGTCTAGGTTTGTCATAGCTTTTCTTCCAAGGAGCAAGAGTCTTTTAATTTCATGGCTAAAGTCACCATCTGCAATGATTTTGGAGCCCCAGAAATAAAGTCTGTCATTGTTTCCATTGTTTCCCCATCTATTTGCCATAAAGTGATGGGACCAGATGCCATGATCTTAGTTTTCTGAATGTTGAGTTTTAAGCCATCTTTTTCACTCTCCTCTTTCACCTTCATCAAGAGGCTCTTTAGTTCCTTTTTGCTTTCTGCCAAAGGGCGGTGTCATGTGCATATCTGAGGTTGTTGATATTTCTCTTGGCAATTTTGATTTCAGCTTCTGCTTCATCCAGCCTGGTATTTCTCATGATGTACTCTGCATATAAGTTAAATAAGCAGGGTGACAGTACACAGCTTTGACATACTCCTTTGCCAATTTTGAATCAGTCTGTTGTTCCATGTCCTTTTCTAACTGTTGCTTCTTAAACTGCAAACAGGTTTCTCAGGAGGTTGGTAAGGTGGTCTGGTATTCCCATCTCTTGAAGAATTTTCCACAGTGAGGGAGGTCAAATCATCAGCTTAGGTTTTCAATCAAGTTCTTTTTCCTATGTAAAGCAACCCTGTAGGAAAGTAACTGTTCTACTGCCTTCTCAGCAATAGAGACTCTGATAATAGGGAGAATGGTTTCCTGCAAGACCAAAGAACAATAGTCTGTGTGTCTGGGAGCATCATGATTTTTTCTAGTGTCTCTAAAAACAGTCCAGAAACTGAGGCAGAACTGTGTTTGAGTGTCTCCTGCAAAGATATGGGTCAGCAGTGGCCTGCCACAGGGGCAGGGGCTCTGGGTACAGCAGACCTGGGTATGGCATAAACCCTTTTGGAGGAGGTCACCATTAACCCAACCATAGAGCTGCCAGAACTTACAAAGGACTGGGGAAACAGAGTCTTGGAGGGCACAAACAGAACCTTGCATGCACCAGGACCCAGGAGAAAGGAGCAGTGACCCCACAAGAGACTGACCCAGACTTTCCTGTGAGTGTCCAGGAGTCTCCAGTGGAAGCGTATGTCAACGGTAGCCTGCTACAGGGTTGGGAGCACTGAGTGCAGCAGTGGGTGCATGGGACCTTTTGAAGGAGGTTGCTATTATCTTCATTGCCTCCACCATAGTTTGGCCTCAGGTCACACAACAGGGAGGGAACACAGCGCTGCCCATCAACAGAAAATTGGAGTAAAGATTTACTGAGCATGGCCCCGCTAATCAGAACAAGACCCAGTTTCTCCCTCAGTCAGTCTCTCCTATCAGGAAGCTTCCGTAAGCCTCTTATCCTTCTCCATTAGAGGGCAGACAGACTGAAAACCATAATCACAGAAAACTAACCTAACTGATCACATGGACCACAGCCTTCTCTAACTCAATGAAACAATGAGCCATGCCATGTAGGGCCACCCAAGATGGATGGGTCACGGTGGAGAGTTCTGACAAAACCTGGTCCACTGGAGAAGGGAATGGCAAACCACTTCAGTATTCTTGCCTTAAGAATCCCATGAACAGTGTGAAAAGGCAAAAAGATAGGACACTGAAAATTGAACTCCCCAGGTTGGTAGGTGCCCTATATGCTACGGGAGGTCATTGGAGAAATAACTCCAGAAAGAATGAAGGGATGGAGCCAAAGCAAAAACAACACTCCAGTTGTGGATGTGACTGGTGATGGAAGCAAGGCCCAATGCTGTAAAGAGCAATACTGCATAGGAACTTGGAATGTTAGGTCCATGAATCAAGGCAGACTAGAAGTAGTCAAACAGGAGATGGCAAGAGTGAACATCGACATTTTAGGAATCAGTAAACCAAAATGGATTGGAATAGGTGAATTTAACTCAGATGACCATTATATCTACTACTGTGGGAAAGAATCCCTTAAAAGAAATGGAGTAGGCCATCATAGTAAACAAAAGAGTCCTAAATGCAGTACTTGGATGCAATCTCAAAAATGACAGAATGATCTCTCTTTGTTTCCAAGGCAAACCATTCAATGTCATAGTTATCCAAGTCTTTGCCCCGACCAGTAATGTTGAAGAAGCTGAAGCTGAACTGTTTCATGAAGACCTACAAGGCCCTCTAGAACCAACACCAGAAAAAGATGTCTTTTTCATTATAGGGAACTGGAATGCAAAAGTAGGAAGTCAAGAAATACCTGGAGTAACATGCAAATTTGGCCTTGGAGTACAAAAAGAAGCAGGTCAAAGGCTAACAGAGTTTGCCAAGAGAACACACTGGTCATAGCAAACACCCTTTTTCAACAACACAAGAGGAGACTCTACACATGGACATAACCAGATGGTCAATACCAAAATCAGATTGATTAATATCTTAGCAGCCAAAGATGGAGAAGCTTCAGCAGTCAGCAGAAACAACACTGGGAGCTGACTATGGCACAGACCATGAACTCCTTATTGCCAAATCCATACTTAAATTGAAGAAAGTAGGGAAAACCACTAGACTATTCAGGTATGACCTAAATCAAATACCTGATGACTATACAGTGGAAGTGACAAACAGATTCAAGGGATTAGATCTGATAGACAGAGTGCCTGAAGAATTGTGGACAGAGGTTCTTGACATTGTACAAGAAGCAGTGAACAAGTCTATCCCCAAGAAAAAGAAATGCAAAAAAGCAAAATGGTTGCCTTAGTAGGCCTTACAAATGGATGAGAAAAGAAGAGAAGCTAAAGGCAAAGGAGAAAAGGAAAGATATACCCATTTGAATGCAGAGTTCCAAAGAATAGCAAGGAGAGATAAGAAAGCCTGCCTCACTGATCATTGCAAAGAAATAGAGGAAATTAATAGAATGGGAAAGACTAGAGATCTCTTCAAGAAAATTAGAGATACCAAGGGAATATTTCATGCAAAGATGGGCACAATAAAGGACAGAAACAGTATGGACATAACAGAAGCAGAAGATATTAAGAAGAGGTGGCAAGAGTACACAGAAGAACTATATAAAAAAGATCTTCATGATCCAGATAACCATGATGGTGTGATCATTCACCTAGAGCCAGACATCCTGGAATGCGAAGTTAAGTGAGCCTTAGGAAGCATCACTATGAACAAAGATAGTGGAGGTGATGGAATTCCAGTTGAGCTATTTTAAATCATGAAAGATGATGCTGTGAAAGTGCTGCACTCAATATGCCAGCAAATCTGGAAAACTCAGCAGTGGCCACAGGACTGGAAAAGGTCAGTTTTCATTCCAATCCCAAAGAAAGGCAATGCCAAAGAATGCTCAAACTACTGAACAATTGCACTCATCTCACACGCTAGTAAAGTAATGCTCAAAATTCTCCAACCCAGGTGTCAGCAGTGCGTGAACCATCAATTTCCAGATATTCAAGCTGGATTTAGAAAAGGCAGAAGAACCAGAGATCAAATTGCCAGTATCTGTTGGATCATCAAAAAAGCAAGAGAGTTTCAGAAAAACATCTATTTCTGCTTTATTGACTATGCCAAAGTCTTTGTGTGTATTACAATAAACTGTGGAAAATTCTTAAAGAGATGTGAATACCAGACCAGCTGACCTGCCTCTTGAGAAATCTGTATGCAGGTCAAGAAGTAATAGTTAGAACTGGACATTGAACTACAGACTGGTTCCATATCTGGAAAGGAGTCCATCAAGGTTGTATATTGTCACCCTGCTTCTTTAACTTATATATATTCAACTTATTTAACTATATTTAGCTTATTTAACTTATATATGCAAAGTATTTCATATGAAATGCCAGGCTGGATGAAGCACAAGCTGGAATCAAGATTGCTGGGAGAGATATCAGTAAACTCAGATACGCAGATGACACCACCCTTATGGCAGAAAGTGAAGAAGAACTAAAGAGCCTCTAGATGAAAATGAAAGAGGAGAGTGAAAACGTTGGCTTAAAACTCAACATTCAGAAAACTAAGATCATGGCATCTGGTCCCATCACTTCATGGCAAATAGATGGGGAAACAGTGACAGATTTTATTTTCTGGGCTCCAAAATCACTGCAGACGGTGACTGCAGCCATGAAATTAAAAGACACGTCCTCCTTGGAAGAAAAGCTATGATCAAACTAGACAGCATATTAAAAAGCAGAGATATTACTTTGCCGACAAAGGTCCATCTAGTCAAAGCTATGGTTTTTCCAGTAGTCATGTATGGATGTGAGAGGTGGACTATAAAGAAGGCTGAGCATCGAAGAATTGAAGATTTTGAACTGTAGTGCTGGAGAAGACTCTTGAGAGTCCCTTGAACTGCAAGGAGATCCAACCATTCCATCCTAAAGGAAATCAGTCCTGAATATTCATTGGAAGGACTGATGCTGAAGCTGAAACTCCAATCCTTTGGCCACCTGATGCGAAGAACGGACTCCCTGGCAAAGACCCTGTTGCTGGGGAAAATTGAAGGCAGGAGAAGGAGGAGACGACAGAGGATGAGATGGTTGAATGGCATCACCAACTCTATGGACATGAGTTTGAGTAAGCTCTGGGAGTTGGTGATGGACAGGGAAGCCTGGCATGCTATAGTCCATGGGGTCTCAAAGAGTCGGACACAACTGAGAGACTTAACTGATAAATAGCACATTGTTCATCAACTACACTCTGATGTAAAATAAAAAGTTAAAACAAAATGGTGCAGGTATCATGGAAGACCTGGAAAACGAAGGAAGGATGGAGTACTCAAAGTGTCCTGGTTCTACCCATGGCAGACTGATGCATGTCCCCAAATATCCTCTGTGCCCTGTGGCCCCTGCTGAGAGAAAGCCCAAGGGCTTGGCACCTTGTGCCTGTTCCCACATCCTTCGTCCCAGCTCTCTGGGGTCCTTCTGGCCCTTCCCCATCTTCCCTTCAGGTCCAGCTCCCTGGCGAGGGTCTGGAGAAAGCACCATACTGGAGTGTGAAAGATGCTCCATCCCGAAGTGTCCAGGGAGGGGACATGCATTCCCTTCTGTCTGGTCTGGGTCAGGACCCCTTCATAAGCAAGGAACACGGTGAAGTAGACAGAGTGGCAGAGCTTAGTCTGGTGAGAGCTGGCTGCAGACAGACAAAAGTGGCCAGTGTACTCACAGTCGAGAAGACTTCTCCAGGAAGGTGGGGGCAGTTATGCTGCATCTTAAGTGATGAGTAAATGTTTCCCCTGTAGGGAGAGCAGGGGAAGGATCTACTTTCAAAAGAGGTAAAGCTCCTATATCTGATTAGCCCATGGGCTAAATTGTACTTTTAAAGACAGAGAATTTTTAAATTACATACACACCCCCTATTTGCTGATAAGGATGGTACTCCCCCTATGCCATGATCTCAAATCCTTTTCTTTATTGTCCATCCCAGCCTTGGACAACTCAAAGTGTTCCCCTCACTCTACAGAGGAAACAACTGAGCTTTGGGCTGAGTTTCATTGCATTGACAGACTGCAACTTCCAACATTCCAGTTGGAACATCCAGTTTATCAGTGGTGATGGCCTCTGATTTGTCTGTTGGGGGTCCCTCCATGAAGCAGCCACTGGATCCAGATCAAGCATCTTCACAGAGCACTTTGAGCTTTGGGTAGAATTACCTGTGACCTTAGCTAGCCTGCCAGTTCCTTCATGGTGGGACTCATTCATCTCTCTATTGAAAAGATTAAAAAAAAAAAAGGCAAAAAGCTTGAGTAAACAAGTGTTTGTTGAATTTAAAGTAACTGAACCTTAACCCAAGGGTAAAGAGTGAAACTGCAATAGTCTCCAGATGATCTGTGTTCTGTCGGCATGTGGAGAACACCCAGATATGCGGTCTGGCTTTTGCATATTCCATCCAGATGTTTGGCTTCAGGTAGAAGCAGACTAGGAAATTCTTAATGAACAGACTAGTGTTTCTGAACATGTCCAAACTCCAGACCGCCCTGCTGTCTGTCGCGCTGAGGCGGCAGGGAATTCAACATTTGGGAATAGACTGCACATCAAGGGCACTGAATTGAGACTGCAAGAAAGCACCGCATCCCGAGACTTACCCCCGCGGTGACGGAGGGCGAGTGAGGAGCATCGTGGCTGCAGTGGGAGGGGCCAGAAAGCTAAGAGCAGTCCTGGGGGCAGGGCAAGATCCTGTGACCGTGAAGGTTGTAGCGAGGATTTGGGTTTCCACTCTGAGTGAAATGGGGAATTGGTGTACAATTTTGAAGAGAGAAGCTACATATTACAAACTGCATTTTACAAAGGGCACTCTGAAACAAGCAATATTGCAAATTAACTACAATTCCCTTTTTAAACATGGTTTAAGAAAAATTAAAGAGCCCTCTGACATCCTTCTTGAGACTGGCCTGTGAGGTAGGCAGAAGAAATGAGACATGGAGAGAGGAGTTAGCAGTCTACCGCCATCATTCAGAGAAGAAATAGCAGTGGCTGGTGGTGGGAGTGCTGAGTAATGGTCAGATTCTGGTTTTATGTTGCCGTCCACTTCCCAAATGCTTGGCCTCTGACTTCGGCAAAGCGTCTGCCTAAGAACGCAGCCCTATGGACAGTGAGGTCACGACAGTTTTTATTCTCAATAAAGGAATGAATGAATAAACAAACAACAAACAAATGAAGTCAATCTGGAGGGTCTAGCTACTGGTTCTCAGAGAAGTCCTTCCAGACGTTTCACACTGGCCTTCACCCACCCCTGTGATGGACACAGAAGCCAAAGAGCAGAAGCTGTGAAGCACACCCCTCATTTTGGTTTAGGACCAGAGACCTGTTTTAGAAGAGGGAAAAAGAGCTGGTTAATTGGTGGATTTCCTTTTTTTTTTTCCTGATGCTTTTTCCAATTTGTACAAAAGAAATCACCAAAGGAAATGAAACTGGGACTGGTGATCCCCCTGAATGGCATGTGAAGGAGAGGCCAGTATCTCTAAAGAACACAGATGGTGATAAAGGACCAGGAGGGCTGGCTGATCAGCACAGAGACCACCAGAGGGAGGCGCTAACTTGGTCAGGATCCTGGAGGGGACGGGCAGGCACAGGGTCTCACAGGCAGGGGGGTTAGGGCCTGATCTCAGGAAAGCTCCCCAGGTCAGCTCAGTCTGTCTGTCCCCTTCCCAGTCTGGAGCATATGAAGCACTCTCTCCCCTCCCCCACACAGCAGACTTCCGGCAGACGTGGGTACTTCAACTGGTCCAGGGCATACATAGTGTGGCTTCATCCCCAATCTCTGCTTCAAACTTGGCAGCTCCCTAGTAAAGCAGGAGTTATTATCTTCATTTTACAAAAGAAATGGAGACCCAGTGTCTGGAAGTGACATATACATGATTGGTCAGCAAGTTAGAGACCTAGTCTGCTTGTCTGGGTCTCTATTGAAGGCTTCTCTCTTCAAAATTATCTGGCCCTCCCAGCAGGGCCAGTAGACTCACCTGGGTGAGGGGCTAATGATGGTTGGATGTGACTATGATGCAGTGAGAAGGTCCCTTAGCCCCTGGGGTACCAGGACAAATGGTGATTGCTTGTCACAGGAGTCCTGTAGAAACAGGTGGCCTGCTTTTTCGCCTGCCTCTCTTTCTGAAGAATATGAGCTAGAGTGATTTTAACAAGCCATTTTGATGACTAGAAAACTTCTAGAAGAATGACTCTTAACCTTGGCTGCACAGAGAGAATCACTAGTCCAACTTGAACACATATCACAATGTATGTGTGTGTTAGTCACTCAGTCGTATATGACTCTTTAGGACCCCGTGAACTGTAACTCGCCAGGCTCCTCTGTCCATGAGATTCTTCAAGCAAGAATGCTGCAGTGGGTAGGCCTTCCCTTCTCCAGGGAATCTTCCCGACCCAGGAATTGAACTAGGGTCTCCCGCATTGCAGGCAGATTCCTTACTGCCCGAGCCACCAGGGAAGCTCCGTGAAGGAGGAGGAGAGTGATTTTTAACCAGCCATTTTGATGACTAGAAAACTTTTAGAAGAATGTCTCTTAACCTGGCTGCACAATGAGAATACCTAGTGCAACTTGAGAAAAATGCTGTCTGGATTTATCCCTCCAGTTTCTCATATAATTGGTCTGGGTCATTTCAGTGGGGAGTTATGCTGAAAAAGCATTTCTCTTGTAAGTCATCTTTTAGGATTGGCACACCATGTTGTCTGAGTAAACGTTAAGATAACTGAAATTCTTAATTATGCATATACTCATTAAGCTATTACAAATAATATAATGTTGACATCTAAAAATATAACAGTTTTTCTACTCTCTTGGATCTGTGAATTTCCAGGAAGAGAATTAGCTGATTGAATTAGGATCAGCTGATAGAAAAGGAAGAATAATTTTAAAGCTCCTGATACTGATAAATTTATCCTTAATACAAAGATAAAGTTCCTTGATACTTGGTAATTTTAAAGCTCCTAACATTAACTGATACTTCCACGATTAGAAAGGGTATAGTAATTTGTGTTCCTTTATCTTTTTATAGAAATTCCTATGTCCTGTGTTGAATCATGTTGTTTACCTAACAACAACACAATGTCAGTATATCTCAATTAAAAAAAGAAAGAAATGCCTATATCCAACCTTCAAATCACCCGAATTTTTCAATCATGAAATCTGCTTCCTTGGGAAGTAGTGAGCTTCTTGTTACTGGAGGTGTTCAAGTCTATCTAAAGAGCACTTCTGCTGAGTGTGAACTGATGGGCAGCTACCTCCTGGGTTGGGGAGAAAATGCAGGATACAGAAAGCATCTGTCCTCTCCTGCCTGTTGTTGTTGACCTTGTTGTTCAGTCACTCAGTTGTGACTGACTCTCTGTGACCCCATGGACTGTAGCCCTCCAGGCTCCTCTGTTATGGGATTTTGCAGCAAGAATACTGGAGTGGGCTGCCATTTCCTTCTCCAGGGGATCTTCCTGGCCAAGGGATCGAACCTGTGTCTCCTGAATTGGCAGGCAGCTTCTTTATTTCTATGCCACCACGGAAACTCATCTTGTTTGTGGTCCTGGCTAATTATGACTGCAGGGAGATCCTGGAACCACAGGACCCCCTCCAAGCAATCTTCAAATCCCCTTCAAACAGATCTAGGGTGGGAAGGTAGGTTTACCATGAAAAATACTTACAAGTATCTGGAGCAGAGAGGGTGCACAGGAATCGTTCACAGAACAAAGCTGGAGACAAGGCATGTGAGAACAACAATCAAGACAATGAGGGCGATAGAATGCGAAGGGTGAACTTGAGCTTCCAAGGGACTTCTCTAGGTTTGTGTTGTCCTTCAGAGAGAAGGCACAGCCCATATTTCAGGTGGCTTTACAGTTGGTATATATTTAATGGGGAAAAAATGAAAACCCGAAATAATGCATTGTCCATCTCTTCAAAACAGGTGGCGTGGGATGGCAGAAACAGCAAGGTGTATAGAGTCACACAGACCTGGCTTTGAACCAACATTCCTCCAAACAGACTCTGTAGACTATCTAGAAAGATGCCTGACTTCCTCTGGCTTCAGTAAAATGATGCTCGCAATGTTGTTGTCTCTGAGTCCCTGACATAACTAAAATATTAATTTGTATGCAAAGCACCTAGTATAGGACTTGGCACAGAGTTTACAATCAATAAGAGGTATCCACTATTACATTATTAATTAAAACATACTTACACCCTTCACTTTACACGGAGGTAATTAAATGGTGTGAATGATGGAGATCATGATAATTATAATAACAATTAGAAGAGCAACCACCTATTAAGGACTGACATGCTAGACACTGTATAAATATAACCCCTTATATTTACCTGGCACTATATAGTTGCCTAAGCAGCTTTACCTTCATCAAAAACAAAGCAAATTAAACAAAGTTTATAGAGTCTACATTATAAATACGAAGTAGATGGATTACGTACTATAAATGAAGAATCAAGACATTCTAATGATTTTTCTAAGGCCATTGAGAGATAAAATATTGATTTTAGTCAGATTAAGTAAACTGAATCCCACTCTAGTTCCCATGATTCTAAGTATTCTTATAACAAATGCTTTGGGGATTTATTTTCATTCCTTCTCTATCATCATTTTAAGCATTTAAGATTACTTGAATTTTTAAAAATAAGGCTCATCTATTCCTGTTTTAATGCCATCTTCCCAATTCTTAGAATAAGCTGTGGTGTTGAAGACACTGTCGGAGTTCTTGGCGTATCTGGTTTCTGGGTCTTCCCCCTGTGCTCCAGGAAGTTTCCTTATTGACTCCAGACCCTAGCAAATCCCCAGAACCCAGGCGTTTTTACATGCCTGTGGTAGGGAAAGACAAAGAGCCTGCTTCCCAGGCCAGGTTCTGTTTACACTTCCTTGATCAGGGATAATGATGTGTTTACTTGAGACATTCCGTCTTCATTAAACTCACTTCTGGGCAATCAATAGAGAGACTAAGATGACAGGCACATGTCCATCTATGGCTCACACATCCTGCCTTGCCCAAGAGTGACCAGGGCTCAGCCAAGACTTTCTCATACTGACAACAAAGGATTAAGACATCAAGCTTTCTGCCTGAATTAAGGAAAGATGACCCTTTCCCAAAGGAACATGAACACAGGCGCAACAAATGAATTATCAATGATTCTTCCCTGATCCCTGATACTTGGCCTGGGGCAGACGCTGTCTCGTGTATTTTACATACAGTTGAATCTGCCTTTCATCCCCATTAAAAATCATATTTGAAGATATTTAGTAAACAAGTTAGTGACATTGCTGTAATTAACTTAGCTGCTTATCTTTGCAAGTTCAATATAAAGAAACAGCCAAGAACCTTAATTGCTTGATATGCTTTATAAATTATAGGCTCATGCTGTAATTTGAGATTTAGATCAGAACAAAAGAATTTACACTTGTCCTTCCTTTAAATAAAAGTGAAGTCGTTTTAATTAGCTAAATATAACATTCTGAAAGCCTCTGATGTTTGAAGATACTTTAAAGTGCAAGGTTAAAAAAATTACGTGCAATGCAGTTCATTTATGAATAATCACAAGTTCTCATTAATTTCTTTGTTTCACTTCACTTTCTGCAAGCTATATTTCTTCCTTCTCATTTGCCTTAAATCTCTTTCTTGTCTGCATAATACATAAGCTCAACCCTTGCACTGGTGAAGGCCTGCAAAACAAAGTTTAAAGAAAGATGTCCAGAGTAAGAGTAACCTAGCACTGAGTGAACAAGCAGTGTCTGCCCCTCAACCCCACTTGGGCGCAGTCTCCAGGTAGGTTGCAGTACACAAGGCCCCAAAGGTCAGAGGCGGCAACTGCAACCATGGAGAGGTGGTAGCCTTTATTGATGAGCAATCATCTTAAGCTTGGACCAAAAATGTTGTCTTAAAGGCAATAACTAATATACCTCTTTAGATCTGGCTATTAACAAAAGGCCTGGTCCACTCATTGGCAACCAGGACTAAGAGATTCCTATGCCCAGTGAAACACAGAACAATGCCAACCAGGGTTTTGTGCCTGTGGGGCCTAAAGCTTCCAGAGGAAGACCCCTTGGGGGTTTGTTACAAACCCCAGGCCAAGACACAGATATTGAAATTTCATCTCACGGACATGGACATCGCAACTGGCATTGAGCAGCAAAGGTCAAGAAACATAGATGTTTATTAGCTTCTGGGAACTGGAAATGACACTCTGGTTTGGAGAATGGGGGCTAAGATCACTCGAGTGGTAAGAAATAGAGTCAGGATTTTCATTTCAGTCTTTAGGTCACCAACCCTGAGTGCTTTTCCCCTTGCCACAACCTATAGTCAAAGGCAAGTGGGTACGGGCTGTGGGGTGAGCTGGGTTCTTACTGAGCCAGTGCCCAGAAGTTTTGTATCCTTTGAAATGATACCAATACGTCACTTTTCTTCCTCCACAAAGAAAGAATTGGCCTTGAGAGGGAGATAGAGACCTTCCCACAAAATTGGGCTAATGGGACTTGGAGGATAAACTGGGAAAATGAGAAATGTGTGAATGTATCCAATCCTAGGCTAGTGAACTGGTTCCTATGTATAACTGGGTTAATGAGTCTACCTGGACAGATGTGTCAGGGGAATTTGCCAGTGTGACAACTAGATCCAGCCATTTCAGTTCAGTTCAGTAACTCAGTCCTGTCCAACTCTTTGCAACCCCATGGACTATAGCACACCAGGATTCCCTGTCCATCATCAACTCTTGAAGCTTGCTCAAACCCATGTCCATCCAGTTGGTGATGCCATCCAACCGTCTCATCCTCTGTCCTCCCCTTCTCCTCCCACCTTCAATCTTTCCCAGCATCAAGGTCTTTTCCAATGAGTCAGTTCTTGGCATCAGGTGGTCAAAGTATTGGAGTTTCAGCTTCAGCATCAATCCTTCCAATGAATATTCAGGACCGATTTCCTTTAGGATGGATTAATTGGATCTCCTTGCAGTCCAAGGGACTCTCAAGTGTCTTCTCCAACACCACAGTTCAAAAGCACCAATTCTTTGGTACTCAGCTTTCTTTATAGTCCAACTGTCACATTCATACATGACTACTGGAAAAATCATAGCTTTGACAGATGGACCTTAATCGGCAAAGTAATATCTCTGCTTTTTAATATGCTTTCTAGGTTGGTCATAACTTTTCTTCCAAGGAGCAAATCTCTTTTAATTTCATGGCTGCAGTTACCACCTGCAGTGATTTTGGAACCCCCCCCCAAAATAAAATCTGTCACTGTTTCCATTGTTTCCCTATCTATTTGCCACGAAATGATGGGACCAGATGCCATGATCTTAGTTTTTCGAAAGTTGAGTTTTAAGACAACTTTTTCACTTTCTTCTTTCACTTTCATCAAGATGCTCTTTAGTTCTCTTCGCTTTCTTCCATAAGGGTGATGTCATGTGTATATCTGAGGTTATTTATATTCCTCCCAACAATCTTGATTCCAGCTTGTGCTTCATCCAGTCCAGCATTTCTCATGATGTACTCTGCATATAGGTTAAATACGCAGGTGACAATATACAGCCTTGACATACTCCTTTCCCTATTTGGAATCAGTCTGTTGTTCCATGTCTGGTTCTAATTGTTGCTTCTTGATCTGCATACAGATTTCTCAGGAGGCAGGTAAGGTGGTCTGATATTCTCATCTCTTTAAGAATTTTCCACAGTTTGTTGTGATCTACACAGTCAAAGATTCTGGGGTAGTCAGGAAAGGGATCCAGCCAAGTGCCTGGCGTAAAGCAGGTCCTTAGCCAACACCTGTGGCAGGAAGCCCCCAGAAGCAACTATGGGTTGCAGGAAGGAGTAAAGTACTAACACGTCAACAGTGTTTTTAGAAAATTCTCTCATCATCAGCATTGTGCTGGAGTAGGAGTGGGGAAAACAGGGCAGAAAATGAATAGTCCAGAACTCCCAGAGGTCCCAGTGCCTGGGGAACAAGCCTCACACCCAGGCCACCGCTCCAAGAAAGGATGGATGACTGGGACCGCATTCATCAGATTGTTGAGTTGTAAGAGATACACACTCTGGTCACCTGAAGTGATGGAGATTGTTCAGAACTGATGGGAGTTGGTAAGCCTGTACAAATGACGGGAGGCCTGGCTACACTGCACATCAAAACAATCCTGCCCTTGCAGGGGAGGTGGCAGAGTCCTCTTCACTAGTCTTATACCTGGTCTTGGCAGCCCCAGGCTATAGTCTGGACGCTCTTGAGAGTAAGGTCAATGGGATGTCAAAGGAGCCAGGAATAGTGGGCTGTGGCCTCAGGAAGATGGAATGGACTCCAGGATGCTCTGGGGAGAAGGTTACCCCATAGGCCACAGAGCAGAGCTCCCTCTGTCTCAGCTTCTGCTCCCTGCCTTGCTAAATAAAACCTGACCACTTCACCCTGCACCTCCGGCACCCCGTCTCTGCCTCATTCCTCTGCTTCCTCATCCCTATGTCAGCCCTCCTGCTATTTAGAGACAGTCTTCAGCTCCATGACCCTCTGGGTCTTCTCTTTTCCAGCCCAAACCCTCCCGCATCCTTCTTTCTGCTGCCAGCATCCTCAGGGCGCTGCCCTGGAAGTGAGGGGGTACGGGGCTTTGTGCTTCCAGACCTTCTCAGAGTCCCCGGAAAGGCCCCAGCCTGGGAGAGGGAGGCCGGGTGGCCATGGCAGTGACCTCAGTCTTGGCTCTCCTAGGACCGAAAGGTTGAGAAAACGTCTCCGGTTCTTTGTGCCTCGATTTTCCCAGCTGTAAAATGGAGATAATGACACTGGTTGCCCGCCTCAAAGCTAGGTCCAAAAGAGGTTTTGCCTCTGGCATAGTGTTCTGCACCACCCAGTTCTTGGGAATAGTAATTTGATAGTTTATGGAGCCAGCCTGTGTATTTTTTTTTTTTTTTCTCCTGAGGTCCTTTCTTCTTGATCGTCTCCATGACTCACAGCTTCTGATTTACCTTCTTGGAGTGAATTCTGACTTAGAAATCTTCCCATGGTTGACACACTCATCCTCCCGGAAGGAAGGTCTTGGGGTGATCCCTGAGGCTGAGCCCTGCTGTTGAGGCTCAGAGAGGTCAGGCTTCTGGGCCAAGATCACACATCAAGACAAAGTTCCCACAGGTATCAGGGGGACCGCCCTCCCCTGGGCAGTGCAATAGAGGAGCATACACAGTGCACACGTTTGGGGACTTTGATTCTTGGTTCTGCTCATACCTTCTGTGCCCTTTGGGGTTACTCAACCCCTGGGGGAACTCTGTTGTTGGGACGATCAAACACGATTAAGGGAGTGAAATGGCCTCACACCTTTAGGAGGTCCCATACCTCTACCCTAATTAAGGCTGGGGCTGGGGAGGTCAATTGCCCGAGGTGCGCGGTGATCCTCCGAGGCCCGCGGACCTCTTTCCCGCGGGCGCCACCCCCGCGACCCGGATGGCCCCTAGATGGTGCTGGTGCACC
>NW_011494879.1:11320118-11320204 GCF_000754665.1 Bison bison bison | reverse complement strand
ACCCACCCCTGCCGGGAAGTAGACGAACTGCACTGTCCTGGAGGGTCTTTGAAGAGCAGTGACGTGAACCCCTCCTTCCTGCGAAG
>NW_011494879.1:11253401-11320018 GCF_000754665.1 Bison bison bison | reverse complement strand
GGCCCCCCCCCCCCCCCACTTCGTTGATTATTGATCCCCAGATCCTGGCCTGCACAGGGCCTGACAGCCATGGGGCCTGGCCACATCCCTTCCATGCGATGGACGTCAGTCTCTTCATAGGAAAAAATAGGGGTATAGATGTCTGTCGCCCCACACCCTTGGCTGATTAGGCATTCAGCAAACCTTACCCTATTCTCCTGCCCATGGGCAGCTCTGGACTCTGGGACCTCCCGTGAGTGAGACAGCCCTGCTCCAGGAGATGCCTGCAGATGCCCAAACAAGGACAGAAGACTTGATCTCAGAGCTCCAGAGGATTGTGAGAGGAGGGACTCCAGGGAGAATAAAGCTGGTGGGAATGCCTGGTGTAAATATTATTACCTCTAAAGAAGGACCATTGAGCTTGGATTTAAAGCCCCCTTTCATGACATATTGCTTCCCTTATTTTACTTTGAGTTTATAGGGTTGGCATCTCAGCTCTTTGCTCCATACCACTTATCTAGGGCAAAATGGGGGCTGGTTAAAAAAAACAGCTTGAGTCAGAACACCAGGTCTACTCTACTTTCTAACTGGGTGACCTCGAGCAGGCTAGTTCATTTCCCAGGACTCCATCCCCAGTCTGTGAAAGTGGAGGTTCTACAAACGCCATGTGGCTGGAGTATTTTATTTGCAGCCTTATAGTACTGTAGGTTACCTATGGTTATGCTGTGCTTAGCAGCCAGGCTAAATGGTACAGCAGAGAGACCTAGGAATCAGAAAACAAATTCTAATCTTGTTGAGGGGTCTTGGGGAAGTCTCTTCTCCTAACAGTTCGGTTTCCCCATCTATGCAAGCAAGACAGAAAGGGTATGGGACCACCCGGTGGCTGTGCTCCCCGTCTCCCCCATCCCATAGCCTGTTTCTCATCAGCCGTCTCTCCTAGAACATAAAGGGGTACGTCGTGTAATGGTCAACAGCACAAATGCTGGAGCCAGACTGCCTGGGTTTAGATTCCGGCTTTACCACGGTCTAGCTGTGTGACTTGATGTGTGACCTTGGGCAAGTGACCTGTGCTTTAGTTTCCTCATCTGTAAAATGGAGATGATAATAAGAATATAAAGTTTTATTAGAATAAATGAGGTGGTGGTAACAAATACACTCACATTTGCCATAGTTCAACATAAAAGAAGTTTATTTCTCACTCACAAGAATTAGTCTAGAGAAGTTTCAGATGAGCAGGGGATTTTTTTCCAGTAATTCAGGGGACTCAGGCTGAGAGTAGTTTTACCAACTGTAGTGTTTGGTTTCCAAAGATGGGGAGAAACACGGTGGGGGTGTGGGGCGAACCCTTGGGAGTTCCTTGGCCTGGCCTGGAAGAGGCCCTAGTCCCTGACACTCACACACCACTGACCAAGCTAGTGGTGTGCCACACCTGACGCAGGGGATGCTGGGAGTTCATTCTTAGCCATTGCCTGGGAAGAAGAGAATGGATCTGAACCAGCAGACTGAGACAACCTGTGTTGTAAGGTGTCCTGAGGAGGAAATTGGTTTAATATCTTAATAAGATCTTAAATATCTTAAGCACTTAGAACAGTGCCAGGCACCTGGTCAATGCTATATAAATATTTTTCTTCTCTAAATTTTTTTCTTGCCCCTCAGAGAGTTCACTGGAGATACAAACTGGGAGGCAGCCCTAGTCAGCCCTGCACTGGATTGTTTAAGAGCCCAGCAAATCCAAGCACGTCGTGTCACACAGGCTTCTCAGAGCTTTTGTTTCTCTGCAGACAGGGAAGCTTCCTGGAAAAGAGATCTTCCCAGAGCTTCTCTAAGTCATTCTGATACTTTGAGAAGAGTCTCTAGGGGTGTCAACTAGATCCTTCACTTTCACATGCAGTCCGCAGGGCATGGGCACTCGGGTACAGTCTTCCTTCCCGGTGCATCAGCACTCACCCCCTACCTCCGTCACGACGGTGCAGGGCAAGAAACAAAGACCAGCTAGCAAGGGATCTGCCAAATGCTAGTTAAAACTTAACATCCTTGCCCTTCAGTTTACTTATCTGTAAAATGGAGTCAGATAATAATAGCTGCAGAGAGCCATTTAAAGGTGAAAGTGAATGGCTGTGAAGCACCAAGCACTGAGTAAGACATAAAACATGCTTTTAATAAATAATAACTACTTTGGTTGATATATCTTGGGTTGATATATAACTCATGGCGGAGTTGCATTTATAAAGCGCCTAGGTAAAGGTAAAATAGGTTTGTGCAAATGGGTGGCCAAGAGGCTAGGCTTTAAAAATGTCACGGCATGTTCTGGAATGAAATCTCATTCTTAGGACACCAAGCTTTCAAGGGAGAGAGCTGCTAGTCTGCCCCCTCTCTCTGAGCTTCACCCCGGCTCCAACCACCCGCCGTGTTTCTATCCTGCTGGGAATCCTCAGTATCAAAGACTTCTGTCAGAAATTTTTATTTGGAGATAAGGAGTGAATGACTATGCTAGGAAGTCACTAGAAAGCATTGGAAATAAAAATGATAGAGTACTTTAATATGATATAATAATATTATGGAACCTTGATAGTCTCCAAGTAGCTTAACCGGAGTATCTACCCTGGGCCTAATGTTGTCTGAACCCAATGTCACAAACACTGCCGTTTAATATAAACCTCCATTTGCCTGTCAGTCAAATGACGACCCCAAGAGTCAGTAGTATGCTAGTGAGTATTTATCAACCAGCTCTCTGGGGGAAAATTATATAATGTATGTGTTGCAAATAGATTTGTACACAGTGGATTATACATTTTACTAATGTAAAGTATGTGTCATACACAATTTACAAATGTTAATAAACTATAAATACACTCTTTATTGTAAATTCCATATAGCCAATTGATTCTCACAGAATGCTTCATTGATTTTTGCCAAACTCAAGCATCTGTTGCCAACCTAAAATGCTATTGATTAACAATGCATGTGGTTTAGACATGAATGTTAGTTGGTATTTCCATTTTAGTTAACAAGGAAGATGAAAGTGAAATAATAAAGATGAGTGCTGGAATCTCACTGTCAATGACATGAGCAACTTCTTTTCTGACTCAGATCATTGTTTTTGAAAGCTAAAATAGTATCTTCTCAATATTTGTATGTTATTCACAATGTAATGGCTACAGAAATCATAGTTTTAGGTTAAGTTACAGTATTAACATTTTATCCGTCACTCTCTTATGTCAAGGCAATCAACAAACCAGTAAATCAAGCCTTGATCTGTGATGCTTGCAGATTTCCATGGTGTGAATAAGTCCAACCATGACCATTTTCTAGCTACCATGATAAACTTATTGAACACTGAATTGCAAAAATATGTGTACACCATTGTATAATATTTTCAGGGCATAGACTTGATGGAAAGTAAAGAACCTCAAGAGGATAAATAAAGATAAAATGTAGTAAAATAATTAGTGTTAATTTTGAGTATTTATTACTGTTGTTTTCACTATAATTTATTTAATAAGTTCTATAATTTAATTTTTTATAATGGCTATGTTTAATAATCAACTCACAAATTTTTAAAAAATTGAACCATCAGCTTATGAGCTGACTTGAGCATGCCACTGAGAAGAATCTAACATATTTCCATCTGAAATTGGATTTTAAAACATACTTGTGGGGATGTTATTCTGTAAAGTATAAGAAAAGAGAAACAGGGAAAGTGGGTAGGAGGAAACCGAGTTTACCGAGAAGTTCAGTTTCAACTGAACAGACATCGTTTGTGCCAACAGAAACTATCCGTGTGGGCACCAAACCCTTTGAAAGTCCTGCCTGAACAGAAGTCCATTCTCTGTCCCAATTTTGCCTTTGCCCAGACGCGTATAATAGCTGAGCCTCTGGCTATGGCAGGGTATTCAGCTTTCTCAGTCACCCATATGGGGTGATGGCTGGAAGCACAGAGTCAGTTGGGAGAAGGGTGTACTTTCTCCATATCCATCTCCACTCTAGCCCCATCTCCAGGCTCCTTCATTTCCCAACCTAGTGCTGAGAGCAGGGGGCCAGGCTATGGGCATTCTATCTTCTACAGCTCTGCCTCTCTTCAGATAAAGTGAATGCATGATTCTAGCCTCTAAACTCCAGGGAAATGGGAATGAGTTTATGAGCTCCAGAGAAAAAGACTTAGTCTATGGTTCCTACCTTGTTTCCCCTGAGATTCCTCAGGGTGAAACACCAAGACCCCTTCTCATTCTGTGTCTCACACTCTAGGAGATGAACTGGAAAGCAGTGGAGGAAATATCTCATGGAGGAGCAAAAAATACCAAGAAAAGGCCAACTGAGCCCTCCCTTCCCTGTTGACTTTTCATTGTTCATCAGCCCACTGGAATTCAGTTTCTCCACCACCAGTGTAGAGATGAAAGGAACTTTGGAGAACACTTAGTCTGAAACTTCTGGATGATGGGAAAACCCAGACCAGAAGAGGGAAGGTCAGTTGCTCAATATCGTGGTGGAACCAGGACCCCTACCCTCACTCCAGTCCTTGAAGGCACAACCGAGAGCACTTCCCAAATGGCCTCTGAATCTTCTCACATAGTTGGAGGCAAGCAAACACCTTCAGAGTCAGCAGCTTAAATATCTTGGCATTTTCCTTCTCCTCCAACTCGTGTTCCATTTCTGGAGGCTCTGGGCGTGCCCCCATTGCAATCTTCCATCCTGCCTGTCCTCCACCTCCCCCTCACAAGACTCTGACCCTGGCAGTAACACAAACCATGTCTTCCTTGGCATCTCTGTAGCAGAGATGAGAGAGCCAGGCTTAGAATCCACACACCTGCATTTTAATCCCAGCTCAGCTTAGCTGTGTGGCTTGAGCAAGTTATTTACTGTCTCTGAGCTCTGATTTCTGTGACTACAGAGTGAGAATGACAATATCTGTTTACAGGAACCTTCTGAACATCACATGCCATGATGTATGTAGACTTCTTAATACTGGGTCTGCCTCCTGGGAGGACAAAGCAAATGCAGCTTATCCTGATGCCCATATCCTTATATTTCTAGGAAATGCTGCAGAGCCTGGCAGTAAGAGCTCAGCAAAAGGAACTAAAGGAATGAAATGATTAAGTAACAAAAACGTATCACCAAACCCCTTCTATCGTATTTTCCTTCTCAATGTGCCTTGTGTTTTCTCCTTTGCAACCCCTGCCGTGACCATCCTGTGTTTATTTCCATACAATTTCTCACCTGAACTACTACAGACATCTCCTGCTTAATGTCCCTGCCTTCAGTGTAGCAAGCCAGGTTAACATCTATCTTATCTAGTTTGTCTTCCTATCTTCTAGCTTAAGGTCAAGGTCTGTGTCTCATACAGCATCTTGATGATGTTTAAATGCTCCATTCAGTAAACACCTGATCAGCTAAATATACAAATTAAATATAATTTTTGGGTGAAATAAATGATATATATTTTTATTCTCTCCTCTCCATTTCCTTCCATCCCTCTTGTGTGTGTGTGTGTGTGTGTGCTCAGTCGTGTCCAACTCTTTGTGACACCATGTTCTTTAACCCACCAAACTCCTCTGTCCATGGAATTTTCCAGGCAATACTGGAGTGGGTTGCATCTATTCCTCTAGGTTTTTCTATTACCACGTACATACCATCTTCAGCATTAATAAAAGTTTAGTAGGTTTATGAGGACACCTGCACCCATACCAATACCATCAAGCTATTTGTGACCATGTAGTAGCAACTAGGCTAGTTAATTTCCCTACTCACGCTTCGGCACTTTGTTTCTGAATCCAAGGTCTTCTGGCCAGCTGTCAATGGTCCCCATAACCTGCCACACCATGCAAGACATTGTCCTAATTGCTACTCTGCTGACCCTCTCGATTTCACTTCTTCTTGCCAGACCCACCCTAGGGCCTTTGCTGGAGTGGTCTTCATCAGCAAGAGAATCTTCTTTTCTTCCTCTTTACTAATATCCATCCTCCTTGGCATGGACACAGTAGCCCAAGCCTCACTCTCCCTTCCCCATGTCTTCCGGGTTACCAGAACTCCTGATCTTTCCTCTTCCGATAAGAACCTAAACCCTTAGACTTGGCCATTCAGTTGTGTGCTAGCTTCTTGCTGATCATTTTAGCTGAATTGTATGATGCTAGGTACTTGATACCTTTAATCAAATTATGTTGGTTTATGGCTTGATGGGCTTCCCTGGTGACTCAGATGGTGAAGAATCTGCCTGCAGTGTGGGAAAATGAGGTTCGCTCCCTGGATTGGGAAGATCCCCTGGAGAAGAGAATGTCTACCCACTCCAGTATTCTTGCCTGGAGAATTCCATGGACAGAGGAACCTGGTGGGGACTACAGTCCACAGGGGCACAAAGAGTTGGACACGACTGAGTGGCTAAGACTTTTACTTTTCATTTATGACTTGGTAAAGTCCCATTCCTCTGCTTGGCCTTCTCCAGATAACTGAAGTTGAGCCTGTCAACCACCAAGCAAGTACAGTAAGCTCTTGTTAATAGACATCTTTCTGAAAGGTAGTTGACATTTCCAGAAATTCTGAATTCCCATCTGCCATTCAGAACTCTGTAATTTCAAAATCACTCAGAGATGTCATTCTAAAGACCCATTAGCATCCCAAGCCATTTCGAGGTTCTGCATCTGCTTTGAGATCTTTCTGTCTCCTCCCTCAATGTCATGCAGTGTCACCTATTATTCTGCTTAAGAATCATGTATTTGTCTCTCCCAAATGCCTTCTCCAAGCATTCCCTTTTGGATTACTGGGTTTCTTTCACTAAGGTCCAGGGCATGGCATCACTGGAAGTCTCTAGAAAACAGTATTTGCACACCTACTCTGTGCCAGACTCCATCCTAGGGAACGGGGCAAATAAAACACGATAGTGACCTCAACAAGTCTAAATGCTCAGCAAGCATGACGATGACACAGAATGGCCAGGCTGTTAAGAAGGGATACACAAGTCAGATTGAGAGTGTGGAAGGTACAGCATTCCATTCTGTGGGCAGCAGGAGGCCGTAGTAGTGTCTTAGAACAGTGAGAATTTGAGATTAGCCTAAAAAACACATAGGGGTTCATCAGCAAGTATGGACAGGGAAGACAATTTCCAGGAGAGGAAATAGCACCCTTGAGTCATTGATGGAAAACAGGAATCTAGACCCTGTAATGCTTTGATAGAGGGGATGAGAAGCAATGTACATAATCTTTAATGCTGAGGCTTTCTGCCAGCTCATGTGGGCACCCAGGGGACTCTTTTGATGAGTTCAGGATCAAAAGGGCCTGAATGAGTCAGATTGCTGGGAAATGGACCTGTGGATAAATGGGGCCTCATTGTGGCTTGGCATGTTGGCTCCTTGAAAGGACCTCGGCCATCGCTGTGGTAAAGAACAAATTTCCTGAAGGCCTGCAAATGTGATGGTACTACTAAAATCAATTAACACCAGCCAGTTGCAAGAAGAAAATAACCTAAGAGAATATTTTATGATATTCTAACATGTCAAAGTTGGAAGGTCTCTTAGAACAAATCTGTTTTTATCCTTTTTACTGATTATTTGGTGATTAATTGAATATGGCTATTGCATAAGAAGGCAATGGCAACTCACTCCAGTACTCTTGCCTGGAAAATCCCATGGACGGAGGGGCCTAGTAGGCTGCAGTCCATGGAGTTGCTGAGGTTCGGACACGACTGAGTGACTTCACTTTCACTTTTCACTTTCATGCATTGGAGAAGCAAATGGCAACCCACTCCAGTGTTCTTGCCTGGAGAATCCCAGGGACGGGGGAGCCTGGTGGGCTGCCGTCTATGGGGTCACACAGAGTCAGACACGACTGAAGCAATTTAGTAGCAGCAGCAGCATTGCATAAGAAATGTGTCTAAACTAATACAGCTGTTGATTGAGCAAGGACCAGGCTTCTAGGTTCCCTGAGCTTATTCTACTACAAAAATCTGCCTTTTAAGTCAGTGCTTGTATTCACTACTTAGTTTAAAAAACACTAGTTGAGTGTATGGCTCTCAGCGAAGATTTGAGTTGAACTAGGAAAATGGAGACCAGAGGCAAAGAAATGAACAAATCTTTTGTAAGATGAGGTTCTGAATTGAGTTTCCAGTGGTTGAGGGGTGTGTTGTGCCATTTGAACTCTCAGTTGAGTCCCCTCTTCAACTGCATTGAATAATTTCAAAGGTGTTATTTAATTATGCTTTCAAAAAGATTTCTTTGCACCCACTAGATGCTGGGTGTATGACAGTGAACAAACTCACAAAGTCCTCATTTTCATGGAAGTTATATTTATTGGAAATAAACATACATGAAACATACATGCATGCATACATAATATGCATATTTTGAAAACTTCTATGTCAGGATACTGGTAAATACTGTGAAGAAAACTAAATCAGAGAAATGAGTGATAAAGAGTCTTATTTTAGATAAAATGATCAGAGACAGGCTCCCTAAGGAAGTGACATGTGGACTGATACCTAGGTGAAGTGAGCCAGTGGTTCAAGCAGCTGGAGGTACAACACATGCCTGGCAGAATGATGGGCAGTGCCAAGGCTGCTGGGTGTGTCTCAGGGACAGTGAGGTGTCTGCCGTGTGGCCGAGCAGAATGAGCACAGGATGGGGGACCCCAGAAGACAGCATCAGTCGGGAGCTGGACCAGGTCATAAAGAACCGCAATCCTCAACAGAAAAGTAAAGGAAAAAAAAAAAAAAAGCCTGGACCAGGGAACCAAAGCTTCAGATTCTAGTATTTTCTCTGCTCATGACTTCCTGAATGACTCTGAACTTCTAATTTCTGCTCCCAGCCTCAAAAATCCTTATCTATATGATGGGAGATTTGAAAGTGATGAGTAAGGGCCTCTGTGACCTGTGGACCTTGCATATACCTTTCGGATTTATCCATGGGCCAGAAAGTGGACCACTTGGACAGACACACAGCTTTCAGAGTGCGTTTGTGCGTTTGAGCTATCCACGCTCCTGAACTTTCTGGTTGTCTCTTTATAAGCAGTCAGAGGTGGCTGAAGTTTTAGGCATTTCCAGAATTCTTTCTGTCCATAGACCTTTAACAGTTTGAGGGGGACTTGCAATGAATCTCATCTATAAACTGAAGCCATGGGAAAGATAAGATACACAAGCAAGCACAACTCATTTATTGGTGGGAATTTACTGTACATCTCCTTTCTAAGGGATGAGATCACATCTTTTGCAAATTGTACATCATCCATGAAGACTTTCTTCTTCTAATGATTGGCTGTCACTCTGTCTTTGTAAAGTGGGTAATGGAATTATTTTTAAAGCTTTTACTTAACAGCCTCGCTCTTTGTAAAGAACCGCTTGAGGAATAGCAAGCATCTTTAGTGAAGTGACAACTGTCTCTGACATTAAATGGATCTCTTTCTTACCTGTCCTGTTAACATGTGAAATATCAAACTCCTCTTCCATGTGACAGTGGTTTAGATTTGTGCTATATGTCGCGGAGAGCACAGCTGGTGAACACACTGGGAGGTACATAGAGCCAGATCAGGGTTACATTTAAGGGCCTTTTAACAGCACTGTCTGAAGATAAAAATGCTGCCTCTGGAGGTTGCAGTTTTCTCATTACTGGAGATGATCAAGAAAAGACCGTGAGGCAGGATATTACAGACAGAAAGTACATGTCAGTCGGTAAGCTGAACAAGCCATCTTCAAAAAGCCCTTCCCACTCTAAGATCTTCTCCCTCATTAGCATAATCTTTCCTTAATCTGAATTTTCTATTATTCAAAGCAGATCAGAACATCGTCAATGCCATTTTAATCACTATGTGCCCTTGCCAATAAGGTAGGGCTAGCAGAGTCTGATGACAAATTTGCGCAGCCAAAGAAATGGATTTGAAGTTATGTACACTGGTATAGAGAGACCCATCACCCATAGGGAGAGAAGTGTGTGTGTGTGTGTGTGTGTGTGTGTGCGTGCGCGCGTGCATGTGTGCATGCATACTAAGTCGCTTCAATCATGTCCAATTCTTTGCAACTCTGTGGACTATAGACTGCCAGTCTCCTTTGTCCATGGGAGTCTCCAGGCAAGAAAGAATACTGCAGTGGATTGCCATGCCCTCCTCCAGGAGATCTTCCCAACCCAGAGATTGAACCCACATCTTTTATGTTTCCTGCCTTGGCAGGCAGGTTCTTTAACACTTTATGTATGTGGGTTCTTTGTTTTCTAGGTCTTATTTTTGCTGTTGTTGTTAAATGATAGGTTTCAGTTGGTTTTGGTAGCTCGTATTCATACATGATTTTAGGTAAGACACTTTAGGTCTTGTCCAAGAACAGTGCTACTTTAGAGTTAAATAATATAAACCCCATTCAAAAGTTTCCTTTCCTCATGATCAACCACCTAGAGGCCTCTGAGAAAATGCCTCAGACTGCACATAATCCCTCCAAAAATTTACAGGATTTTAAAAAAATGGTTGCGGGTTTCTGATTTATGATGAAGAACTGAACATACCTATTTACCTCCTCTTCTTTCCTGATTTCTACTGAAATAACAAACATATAACCAGCAGAAAATAAAATCATAGAAATGTAGAGAACAGAGGTAGAGACGCCAGTATACCAAGAATTTGAACAAATTTCTGAAAGATGACAGGTAGACTAAATCAGATGAAGTGGTTAGTCACTCAGTTGTCTCCAGCTCTTTGCGACCCCATGGACTGCCACTGGCATAGCTCACCATCAATCCCCTCATTCAAAAGAAAGCCTTGCTGCGCAAACAGGCAACATCGCAATGGAAGAAACTCATGACAGCTTTTCATCTAGTCAAGCCACCAAGGAAGCCCTAAATCAAATGAAAGCTCACTCAAAGTAGAGCAAGTGGATAGCCAGAACGGAAGAGGAGCAAGTTGCTATAGAGATGGAACTGTTCTAATTAACAAAATCCTAAACAAGATTAACTGTTTTAATTAACAAAATCCTAAATAGACTCCAAATTTGAAGTCTGTAGCCTTGGAAAGCCAAAAATTAAGGAGTAGCAACTATGCTATTTAATTAAAAAAACAAACAAACAAACAAACAAAAAAAACACCTCCATGAAATTATCTGAACTACTTGACTTTTCTCTCTAAACAGAGCAACCTGAAGCTACTTGGCTTTAGGTAGAGAATACTCCATTCTACACTTGCTGGCAGGAAAGTCTTAGGTGCCAGTATTAGAGTCTACCTTGGAATGGCACCCTTCCTCTGGCAGGCTGGTGGCGGGTAGAAGGTACAGGCAAGGCCCTCTGCTCATCAAATATAATTTAAACCCTGCCAGTCAGCACAAACCCATACACACGGCTCACCATCAGTCCCTTCATTCAGGAGAAAGGCTTGCTGGGCAAACTAGCCAACGTCATAATGGAAGAAACTCATGACAGCTTTTCATCTAGTCAAGCAACTCTTCATTCATGAAAGTGAGTGGGCACCTAAGATTTGCCCTACATTTGAAGGGGGAGAAAAAAAAAAGATAAGTGAGAAAAACTCATATCCTAAGGAAGAAATAGAGTTAATCCAGGGAAAAATAGAATTGGCAAAGTATAAGGGTGATTGCTGGAGAGAGTTTAAGTGAAATGAAAGTCTCTTAGTCTTGTCCAACTCTTTGCAACCCCATGGACTATACAGTCCATGGAATTCTCCAGGCCAGAATACTGGAGTTGGTAGCCTTTCCCTTCTCCAGGGGATCTTCCCAACCCAGGGATCCAACCTAGGTCTCCTGCATTGCAGGTGGATTCTTTACTAGCTGAACCACAAGGGAAGTCCAAGAATACTGGGGTGGGTAGTCTGTCCTTTCTCCAGGGGATTTTCTCAATCCAGGAATCGAACCAGGGTCTCCTACATTGCAGGCGGATTCTTTACCAACTGAGCTATGAAGAGAGAGTTTAGGTGATAACAAAATTATTTTTGAAATGGGAATCGCTAAAAGAACATTGGAAAATAAGATCAAATGATTTGAAATCTATTAAAAATTATGATTGGCAAAAAAAATCAATAAAAAGTATGAAAGATAAAAACAGGGATATCTCCCAGAAAGAACAAAATTTTTAAAAAGGCAAAAGAAAGAGAAAAATTTTAAGATAAGGAAGATCAATTCAGGATACTCATAATCCAACTAACTGATATTCCAAAAAAAAGAGAAAGAGAAAATCAAAAGCAAAATGACCAACTAAATAACAGAATAAAAATTTCCAGAGCTGAAGACCACCAATCCTTAAATTGCAAGAATTACCAGAGGTCAAGAAACAGAATGAATGAAACACGATCCACAGTTTAAGGCACATATCCTTGTGAAATTTCAGTTTGTTGAAAAAAGAAGACAATCTTAGGTGCTTTGAGACAGAGAAAAAACTAAGCAAAAAAAAAAAAAGAAAAATGAAAATGTTAAAGTGAAAAAAGGTAATCAGATTGTCAACAAGATTGCCTGTCATCAGCAACAGTGATGCAAATGGAGAAGTTCTTAAACACTATGGAATAAAGGCATTTTCATGTATACAAGAGCTCAGAAAGTTACTTTTCTTCTACTATGTCTGCAGGTAAAATACTGGAGGATATATTGCACAATATAATAAATACATAGACACTAAAAGGAAGACATGAGATTCAAGAAACAGTGAAACTAGCCCAAGAGTAAATGAAAATTGAAAAAAAATCTCATTCAGACAGCAAAGCAACAGGTTGGGAAAGTAATCAGTCTAAATGAGATTACTGGACAATTACTATGATTGATATTATGAATACTGTTACAGATATTGTAAAGAAATTATATGTTTCTTTGATAACCAAAAAAAAAAAAATCAGGAACACCAAGAGAAATATAAAACTGTATTACAAAATTAAGAATCAAACATAAAGCAAGCTAAAATATGGGATGATTTGGAGTACTGGATGAAGTAGAAGAAAAAAGAATCACTCTGAACATATTGCTTGGATCTCATTAATCACAGTACAATGACAAAAAAAAAATCTTACTTCTTTTCTGTTGATACAAACACACTAGTTGGTCTACAGTGAATAATATTTATATGATCAAATATTTAAAGTTCTGTTAGTGTCCATGTATAAAATCAACATAAGTAAGGAAAGACTTAATCATGATACAGATAGAATGTAACGACTTTGTAAACTTCGACAATGTAAGAGTCACCATAGAGCTGCCATATTTGACCCTGGAAAGTGTTAAATGGATGAGGGGCAGAGGGTGACAGTTTTCTCATCTTGTCACATGAGAGAAAAGACTCTGCCAGCAGTTGGTGGAATAAGAAATAAAGCTTTATCATCTAAAATAACCAAGTGGATAAATAAATGAACAGAACTATCACCATAATATTTAGAATTATGGCACTAACTCCATGAATGACAGAAATTAGAAAAGGTTATAAACAATTACCCCTGGGAAATGGACTTGGGGGTAGAATTGCCTTTTCCTTCCATAAACTTTCAGCACCTTTTAAAAATTGTTTAACCATGTACATGAGTTAATTTTGTCATGATAAGAATATTTTAAAAATAGCCCTTTCAGGAGGAACATAACATTTATTGAACCTCTGATATTTGGGCATGACACACATTTCAGCTTCCTCATCGTAAAATGAATATGATGTGGTCATTATCTTCTCTGAACCTGATTTTCCTTAATGATAAAATATTAAGGATAAGTTGGTCCCACTGGGGAGAAACTCTTTCCCCAGCTATGCAGTGCTTACTCAGTGGGGGCTCCACACAGACCAATGTGCTGAGACTGAAGAGACTTAGATTCCAACCTTGCTTCTATTGCCAGCTTGGTTTATGACTTTGAGCTCCTCATGTTTTACCTTGATTTTCTTCTTTTCTGCATTGAATGAACTTGAACAGAGAAATATCTAGGATTTTTAAAGAATGTAGTCTGTGTTTCATCCATACCACCCCTCCTCCCCAACACACACTCACAGAAAAGCACAGACCTTAGAATTGGACTTACTGCCTTTACAACTTTGGGTTGGCTACTTAACCTCTGTAAGCCTCTTTCTCCATCTCTGAAGTGAGAAAGTGTTAGTTGCTCAGTCGTGTCCAACTCTTTGTGACTCCATGGACTGTAGCCCGCCAGGCTCCTCTGTCCATGGGATTCTCCAGGCAAGCATACTGGAGTGGGTAGCCATTCCCTTCTGGGGATCATCCCAATGCAGGGATTGAACCCGGATCTCCTGCATTGCAGGCAGATTCTTTCCCATCTCTAAAGAAAAATCAATAAATACACTCTGATTTATCATTATTTTCATCTGCTTCTTCTGTCTGGCCAGGTGGGGGCGTTGCCTCCCTTGGCATTGGTCATCCAATAATTGGAAGTGGCGCAGTACCTGGCATCTGGGAGAGGAGAAACTCTTACCACAGGTCCTAATTCAAGAGCAGAATCCTCTCCTGGGTAATGGAATTGTAATGTGAACTGTACGTTTAACTTCTTGTTCAAATTCAGAGAAAGACCATGCTTCCCGGAAACGGATGATTTCATAGTTCAGTGAGGTTAAAATGAAAATAATGCAAAAAAAGAGATAAAAGAATACAATACAGTTCTCAAACTGAGGAATGAACCAAAATAGTGATCTTCCCTCACAGATAGAAAAGCTTCAGAGATGTTATTCCAATTGTGCTGAAGGTTCCAATTTTATCCCTGACCTTGTGTTACCAAATTGGTATCAGAACTTCTAGAGCTGTGGTTGATGAGGTTGATACTCCAAAGGATGTTTAAATCGGTCCTGTGACTTTCCTCTTACACTACACAAGGGACTCTTTTACCTATTGGCAGAGGGGTTGTATTCGCATTTGAGCCCATGGATTTTCTCAAGTAGAGATGAACAGAGCCCCTCTACTTGAAATCTTTGTAGCTGTGCTTGTTTAAAATGTTTGGACTTTTTTAAAAAGAAGCTTTGGATTTGTAAAAGATGTTTAGTTAACTTCAGGGCAAAATACAAACATGGTTACTGAATTTCATACCCCTGGAACTGAAGGAAACTTTGGTATTATCTAATCACATTGACTCATTTTAAAGGAGGTGACATGATTTGCCCAAGTCTATAAATCCTATATGAACTGGGAAAGGCCCCAATCTACTCATTTATCCATGTATTTAATTCAGCAATGCATGTTTATTGAACACCTAGTCAGTCCTAGCGATTACATCATCCTGCGAAAAAACATATGGATATGCAATAGCCTTCTGCCTTTCATGAGCTTCCAGTCTGGAGCAGAGGCAGGCATGTGTCAGTCCCAGGGTAACATAACAAGGTTTAACAGAGAGATGGTAGCCATGTGTTCTGGGGGGCACAGCATAGAACTCTAATTCTTTGGAGGGGCTGGGAAAGACTTCACAAAGGGCAACTTATTTGAGTAGAGTCTTGCAGGATGAGAAAAAGAGGAAAAGACACATTCTGGGTGGAAGAAACCATATCTGCAGGATTTTGTAGGTCGAAGCAATTCAAAAGTGTGATTGCCAAGGGGCATACTGAAAGGCATTACTATCCATGGAGGAGGAGAGGGGCTTTGGACTCCAAATTGTCCAGAATAAAACACATTATATATAAATGGAAAACATAGATGTGGGCCAGCATGGGTTTCCAACCATTTCATCATGTGGTGAGAACTCGGAGCAGGTCTTGAAAGTACTGAGAAGAGAGCATTTCAGGGATCCAGGTTCAAGAAGTCTGCCTGCTGCTCTCTGAATCTCTGTCATGGAACCCAAACTTTCAAAACCATAACTCCTTAAAGATAAGGGTGAAAAGGTAAATATCCTGGAGGGAAGAAGCCCAGGGCATACAACCCCTCATAAGAAAGTATACCAATTAATATTTAAAACATTTTGATACTCAATATTTCAAGCGGCAAAGTTCTGAAATCCTTCCTTTTTATAACCCTCAATGGAAGGCATCTTGATTTACAAAGAAGTTCATGCCTTTAATGTGTAAAAAAGACTGCCATCTTTTTGTTCCCCTGGAATATTGGGGGAAAGAACTTTATCACTGTGGTATATAATCACAACTCCACACATAGTTGGGAAATGGTAGCATATGGTGATTAAAGGGAGGGTCTTTGGAGCCAGACTGCTTTGGTTTAAATGCTGACTTGGCCATTTATTAGTTAGGTGAATTTAAACAAGTTACATAACCTCTCTGTGTTTCAGGTATAATAATAATATTTATCTAGTAAAAGACTTTGAGGGTCTTATGAGCTCATTTGTACAAGCCTGGTACATGGTATTACTCAATATTTTTTTCTGACATTATTATTTTTATTATTAATATTACTGTTTTTTTGTAAAGCAGTGCAATGAGGACTGGTCTTTCTTCCCAGGTCTCCGTTATGGTTAAATGGACTGAACAGTCAATGTCCAGGAAATTTTATTCTTTCATCACATTTTATATTAGAGACTTGGAGGAAGAATAGGACACCGTTTTTGCCTCAAGGAATTTATAATCAGATTAAGTATATTTACTGTTGTTCTTTCATTTTTTAAAAGTAATATAAATGTAGAAAATATGGATCTTAATGCCTTCAATCTGCCTCAAATATTTATTCTCCTTCCTCTGAAAGTGAAGTGAAGTCGCTCAGTTGTGTCCGACTCTTTGCAACCCCGTGGACTGTAGTCTACCAGGTTCGTCTATCCATGGGATTTTCCAGGCAAGAGTACTGGAATGGGTTGCCATTTCCTTCTCCAGAGGATCTGCCTGACCCAGGGATTGAACCCAGGTCTCCCGTACTGTAGGCAGATGCTTTACCGTCTGAGCCACCAGGGAAGTCCTTCGTCTATGCTTACCTAAATTCTAGGGCTCCATGAAATTGCTAGATGTAGTAGTTAAGACCCAGTAAGTAAAGCAAAACCACACAGTAATTTGAACATGAACCATCTAATATAAAGAATTATTAACTGTAACAGAGGCTTGTGCTAGTCAGAGATTGACTAGTAAAGAGTGAAGAGTGCACAAAGATCAGAGGAATAACAAACACAGGAAGCAGTGACTCTCCCCAGGACTGAAACAGCGTGGCTGAGGACTGGGTTCCCCAGAGCCAAGGTCTGGATCTCACTGGAGAGTCCAGGGCTTGCAGGATGGAAGAGAAGCTGCCATGGTGCCATAACACTGGAACTTGCTAGAGATCTGCCCTTTAGGTTCCAGGACAAGCTATTCCTGGGGAGATATTTCACTGGAGGCACTTTGCTGTAAAACCACCCAAGGCTTGGAGTGCCATGGGATGCCAACCACTAGGTGCAGCTGGCCTCCGTGCACCACTGAACCTATGCATGTTGCAAAAGCCTTAGCAGGATACTAAGGAAGCTACTGGAAGGAAGTTTCGAGAGTTCATTGCTGGGAAAGTTGAACACACACAGGAGCCTGGTCACCTCCACTGTAAGAAATGGCTAAGCAAGTGCATTGGAACCTGGAAGCAAAAACTTTCTTCCTGCGGTCTCTCCACTGTTCTCTAATGACAAAGTTGAACACCTATTTCCTTCCCTAGTTAGCAAAAGGAAAATATTTAAACCGCTAAGCTCCATTTTCAAAGAACAGGCAAAAAGAGAGAATTTGGAACTAAGAGGCAATTTAATAACTGGCACAGTCCACATCTTTGACCATTGAGCTTCCATAATGTATCAAGCTGATGTCTGTTTGACCCTATTTCTACCAATGTGGTCTAGGGTTTACCTCCTGGATTATTTAGAACACAGTTTGTACAATATGTAAACCATGATACATGTTCTTCTTGAGGAGCACAGAAGTGAGTAGGGCTACCAACACTTTCCTTAGCATGGACACTTCTTTGGTACTGATACATGGTATCATGGCTTGGACTTTGGTTGCCAGGCCACGTTGGTGGCTTTTATTAAATTTACTTCCAATTAAACTTTGAGTAATGTTGTTTTGTAATCTATGCTGCATCCTTTTGCTTTTAAAGATTTGGAACATTTTTAAAGTCTTTATTGAATTTGTTACAATATTGATTCTGTTTTATGTTTTGGTTTTCAGGCCATGAGGCCTGTGGATCTTAACTTTCTGACCAGGGATCCAACCCACACCCTCTGCATGGGAAGTGAAGTCTTAACTGCAGGACCACCAGGTAAGTCCCTATACTGTGCTCTTTTGTGTCACTTATTTAGTTTGTATGTTTATCTAGGCAACAAATTAATATATATTGAACATCTATTCTATGATGGGTGAAAAGGACCACTGCCTCTTACTCCACAGAGCAGCAGCATTGGCTGGGTCCTTGGGTCTCTGCCAACCACTCCCGGGCCTTTTCTGAGCCTTGCAAACATACCTCCTACCCTTTGTAAGAAATTACATCTTTATCACTATGGGAAATGAAAAATTTTCCTTTTCTACCACCTACTTAAGCCTTGAAACTCCTCTGAGTAATTATAAGATAGTGTTGTTTCCAATTTCAAATCCAATGGGATTTACCCTCACATGGGAAAAAGTGTAAGAGAGGTTGGCATAAATTATACATGTCTGTGCCAATGCATGCTTTTTCCATTACTACAAAGTGTAGAGATTTCTGGGTGTTCTCACCTGTTCTCTAGGTGAACCAGAGATTTCTTGCCCCAAATTCAACATTGACAAAAGACCCCAAATTAGGATCTTTAGCGCTGGAGCAAATACATTTTTACTCCATTCTCTCATTGGAGTGGGATTTCAGGACAGCCAGGAACTGTCTGGAATTCAGGGAAGAGCAGAGATGTTTCCAGGTGATGGGGCAGAGTGGGAAAAGTCAAAGGGAAGACAGATGATGGTTAAGGAATGGGAATGGGAAGACATGCAGACCACATGGGAGAAAAGGCTTTCATACGCAGTTGAAAGAGACAGAAAGTCTAGCATCCAGAGACCGTGTTCAGGGAGCCACATCCCTGCTATTTCTCCAACACCGCCTATCCTGTGAACTGTGAATGTGTGTAGGTGTTTGCCTGAATAGCAAAATTCCAACACTCTTTTATTTTATTTTTTTTTAACTCAAACTGTTTCTTTGAGGGAGAGAGGTGTCTCTCTTTTTCAATGTAGCAGCAACAGCATGACTAGCAGGACACATTTCATGGTTTCAGGTTGTTGATTCTCCAAGGGTCCACATTCGCCTCCTACACCTGGAGTTCACAGATGACGTCTCTGGGACCCTGGCTGCACCAGCACGCGTGTCATCCCAGGCTTGTCATTTCAGCCGTGTCTACAAATTTTCAGTTATTCCCAGTTTCCTGCCCAGCTCTCTAAGATAGGAGTGAACGTTTGTGGTAATTAAAACAGTGTGAAATTTGCACTGTCAGGAAACACAGCTATTTTTTTTTCTTCTGCCAGCCATCATGCTATTTATAGCAGTATGCTTCACCACTTATTTGCTGGGCAATGACATCAAGAAACAGATATTAAGCAAGGAAGCCAATTTACTCCACAAAAACATCCATTATCTTTATCACCAACAGAGACTGGAAAATAATCAATTAGAATGCTTCACTTGGGAATGACTAATTGAATTGTTAAAAATATACAGTATTGGGAAAGTTATCCTGAGAGCCTAAATATTAATTCACATAAGAGGCAAGACCTACTCTATAGAAAACTGGTACCACTTTGTACATCACGATTGAGTGCATCGGTGGACTCAAGCTACAAATCAAAATCTTTCCTTGTGAATCTGCTGGATCTGAATTTTATTTTATTCCATAGGAAGTGTCACATTTGTTAGGAACATAAACTTCTATTTCCTAAGCACCCTACCATAAGACTATCTCCAGAAAGGTAATGCCCATAATCAATCCAGACTAGGATATGCAGTTACACAGGGGCATGTGTGCACACAGTCATACACTATTCTCACTATAGTAAATAGATATTTTGAATATCTATTTTAAAATGAGATGCCATGTTCTCATAAGAGAGCTTGAGACACATGTAGAATGGTTTAGCCAAAGATCCATCCCAGAGTACAAAATTATTTTCCATTGTTTATTTTATTCATTCTTTCCTTCATTTTTTTAAATGTGTATTACATGCCTACAACCACTTAATGCTCTTAGGATACATAGATGTGGAATAGACAGTTGCTGGTTTCAAGGAGTTCATACTTTAGTGAGAAAGACAAGCTGAGAGATCAATCATTACAATACACATTGACAAATACTGTAGGGCTCTGTCTTGGCTGCCTTGGGATCACAGAGAGCACTTCACTGACATTTCAGATGAGTCTGGCAGTGAACTTAAGTCAAAAATGTGGAAGAAGGGCATTCTAGTTAGCAGCAGTACCTCTTTCAAAGAGGCACTGGTATATTTGGAGAATATGTTATGTGCAAAGTGTAGGATTTGAGGCAAAATGTGGAGAAACTGAGAAACCAAGAAAGGGTTTTGCTTGCTGTACTAAGAGGCTTGAGCTTTCTTTTGAAAACACTTTGAAGCCTCTGAACTGTTTGAAGCAGGGGTATAATCTGATGAATTTTTTTTTTTTTTCAGGAGATCCTCCTGGTGCTAATGTGGATGATGGGAAGGAGAGTGAGGGCAGGACAGAGAACGGGCAGGGGAGGTGGGAGAGAGCCTGGACAAGGAAAAGCAACTAGGAAACACTTGCAAAAGTATAAATGAAGAGTCACACAGACCAGAACTGGGTGAGCAGAAGTCGGGGACAAGCAGAGGTTGGGAAGGGAGAACTGACAAGTCACACAGGTGTATGGAGGAGGCAAGCACCCGGGTTTCTGGGCTGAGTAAAGAAGCACTTCATCAAGCCGTCAACTGAGATACATCACAAGAAAAGAAGCCATCCTCGGAGAAGAGGTCAGCTTCGGACATGTTGGATTTGGTATGTCTGTTGGGCAATAGATGAGAGGTTGGGTGGATAAGTTGGGTGGATAAAAGTGTATCAGGGTCAAACGCAAGAACTTCTGTGTGGCTTTCCTGGAGACTTCGGAGAGCTTGCAAGGATCATCCCTGTGTCCAGACTCTCACTTCCCATAAAATCCTCTGCTCGGGGGTGGGCAGAGGAAGGAGGGAAGGTGCTCTCCTCCTCTGCTCCCTCCTTAGTTAGACCAAAGATGCTCAGCCCAACAGAGGTTACCATCTATCTCTTTCCTTCCATGAATCCAGGGTGAAGTGCTAACTCTTCCCTTCAAAGAGCCCACTTTTAGAATAAAGAGACTCTCATAAGGAGGATTGTGTAGGCAAATTAAGATATGCTGATACATCACCTCAGGACTCTCCTTATGTGTGTGTGTTAGTTGCTCGGTTGTGTCTGACTCTTTAGGATCCCTTGGACTGTAGCCCACCAGGCCCCTCTGTCCATGGGATTCTCCAGCCAAGAATACTGGAGTGGGTAGCCACCATTCCCTTCTCCAGGGAATCTTCCTGACCCAGGGATTGAATCCAGGTCTCCTGCATGGCAGGTACATTCTTTACCATCTGAGCCACCAGGGAAACCATGGGTCCAGCTACTTTTCATTAAATTAAAAAATTTCATTATGAGGTTCTTAATTTTATAATTCAGAGAATTTAGAGAACAACCTTCTCTCTTTCATTTTATTCCAACTCTTATCTTCCTTCTTCTTCCTCCCTCAGTAACCAGGGCCATGAATTGCTCTGGGGTGATGCGGAAGAGCTCCCAAGCCACTCGTATCGAAGGTCCTTGGAAGAGATGTACCAGTCTCTGCAGCCTCCTTGCCAAGCGCCATTCTTTTTTTTTTTTCCTTCCTAAGCAAAATGACCTTCAACAGAAATCACTATTTTATAACACAAGGCAAGGACAGTCTGTCTGTATTTTGCATCTGTGCATAGATAGCCCAGTTATAGAAAAATAAGGTTCCTTTTTCTAGGAAACTGGACTATGTGGGATAGGTCTGGATTTTATTTTGTTAGGGGTTTCCATCCTCCCAAAGCACTGGAAAAACACAACCATTCAAAGATGACTCTGAGTCTGGGGTCCCACCATCTCCAATTTCATTGCTTGTTTTTCCAGAGAGAGATGTAAAGTTCTCACCCTCTCCCATCAAGAAAGCACACTTTATAAGTGAGAGGGAGAGCCTGGCTTTGAATCCAATTTCAGTGTTTTGTGTTTTCTTGAAATTGAGAAGAAGGCAAAGGCAAACATTAACATAACCATGAAATAAATTAGCCCGGGATGATGGAATTGGGAGACTCCCCCTCAGATCTCTGCTATGCAGACACCTTTGCTCACAGCCTTCCCTTTAAATGTACATTTAAAGGCCAAGCCGAGGTAGGAATTCACAATCATAAAATGCATATACATTTTTGCCCTACCAATTGCAATTCTGGAATTGTATCTTTAGGAAATAACCACAAATGTAAGAAAGACTTTGTACACAAAGATGTTCATTACACTGTTGTTTGTTATTGTTCAGTCACTCAGTCATGTCCAACTCTGTGACCCCATGGACTGCAGCATGCCAGGCTTCCCTGTCTTTCACTCTCTCCCAGAGTTTGCTCAAACTCATGCCCATTGAGTCAATGAAGCCATCCAACCATCTCATCCTCAGTTGTCCCTGTCTCCTCCTGCCTTTGATCATTTCCAGCATCAGATTTTCCAACGAGTCAGCTCTTTGCATCAGGTAGCCCAAGTATTGGAGTTTCAGCCCTTCCAATGAATATTCAGGGTTGATTTCCTTTAGGATTGACTGGTTTGATCTCTTTGTTGTCCAAGTGACTCTCAAGAGTCTTCTCCAGAACCACAATTCAAAAGCATCAATTCTTTAACACTTAGGCTTCTCTATGGTCCAACTTTCACGTATGTACGTGACCACTGGAAAAAACCATAGCTTTGATTATGTGGTATGGTAGCAGAAAAGACAACTAGTAAAACATTCCTGGAAAATATTGCTCACAGGAAAAATATGGTACAATATCAAATAAAGAAAGCAAGATAAAAAATATTTATTTTCTATGCAATTTCTGAACTATAGATATTAGTTAAGATAAAAAAAATTTAAGTACAGAGATCAAAATATGAACAGCTGTTGTTTCAGGCTGATGGTTTTACAAGTTCCAAATCTACAAGGGGGGGAAAAAAAGAAAAAAAAATGAATTAAAATGCTATGAGAGATTTTTTAGATGTTAAACATTGGAGAATTGGCATCAAGTTTGAAAAGAGATTTATTAAAAATAAGATGTGTGTATTGTGAAGATTGGCAGTTTCTTCTGCTTTCAAAGGGGTTGCCAGAGGGGTGGATCACACTGTTCCAGTGTACAACTATAGGTGATGCTCAGTAAATATACACCTTTTACCCCAAGCTGAACCAGGTACTAGGATCTTCAGAGGGAGATGAGGGAATTCAGTGATGACTGATTCATAGTCTAAAGTCTTGGTCTCTCAATCGGGAATACAAAGGACCATCTTGCAGATGCCATGAGAGAAATGCAACCTAAATACTTCAAGAAGAGCCCATAGTCCACAGGTTTCAATGGATGGAAAAGACTTGGTTTGAAATATAGATAATAAGAAGGAGAGTTGAAAAGTTATACTCAGCAATTCTTACACGTTGGCCAATACCTGATGCAGAGTGATCCATGTTTGCCAAACTGCTCACCAGTCCTTAGAGCTCTTTTGAGTTTGGCCCAACTGTGGACATCCAGGATGACAGTTTGTATTCTGTTGGCCATGAGCACCCGTGGAAAGTGTTCGAGCAGAGGGAATACAAGATAAGAGCTTTGATTTAAGAAAACTTAGCTGGTTGTAACAAGCAGATGGAATGGGAAAGAAAGAATGAAGGCAGATGTTGAGGGTGCTGGGGAAAAGACTGAGAGAAAGAGAAAGAGAGAGAGAGGTGCTAGGGCAGTAGCAGAGTTAATTATTAAGCGGGTTGTGAGACTATATAGGAGGCTCCCCAGGTGGGGGCAATGGTAAAGAATCCATCTGCCAAGGTAGGAGACTCCAAAGATGTGGATTTGATGCCTGGGTTGGGAAGATTCCCTAGAGTAGGAAATGGCAACCTACTCCAGTACTCTTGCCTGAAAAATTCCATGGATAGAGGAACCTGGTGGGCTATAGTCCATGGGGTCACAAAGAGTCAGACACGACTCAGCACGCACCAGACTAGACAGAATGGCAGGACTAGCCGTGTGCCTGAGGCCTAAGCAAAGGGGCGTAAGGAGTCCAAAATGGTGATTTGGGTGCCAAAGAATACTTCATAACATCTGGTGTTGAACTAGAGTTACCTACATAAGCCCCAGGTTTCACAACCATCATGCTTTCCTGTGAGTCTGGAGTTGATGAGGACGTGTGTACGCAGGAAGAAAGCTCGCAGAGCCAAGTCATTGCCAAACAGGTGAGTTTCCTCAGGAAATCAGCAAGGGGTCTCTCTCTGTTTCCACTCACACCTACCCTTCACCCGGGTTCCTGTCACTCACTGCCAGAGCTTTGGCGGAGGGATCTCAGCAAGCTTTGATCCTTTTACGAGGCAGCACGTCCAGACTTGCAGCTCCCGCCTTCTCCTTTCCCAGGCTCCCAGCTTTCGTTCTCAGCTACCCTGATGCTGCCTTTGGAATCCACCACAGACCACATATAGGTAACCTCTGGCCCAGGTGGTCTTTCAAGGTCCACACAAACCTGGTATCTCCCTGAGTTAAATCACTCTTCGACCCTGTGAATGTGCGGGGGACGTTTTTAGTGGCCTACCAGATTGCATTTCTCTCTTCATCTCTGACTTTCATTTAGACAGTCACACATTCTCCATCCACTTCTGGTCTTTCAAGAAAGCTGACTGCATTCTCAATTCCAGGAATGGATCTGACTTGTTAAAGTAATTCTACTGATTGGTTCAGGAGGTTAAGGCTATAACTTGGTCCAGTGAGACCTAAGAGATATTTTGTGCTGCTTCTGCAAAAGTAAAGCGTAAGGGTGCAAGAATGATGGTTTTCGTTCTCTCCCCCACCCTCTTTCTCTGACACACATATACACTAATATCCCACACCATTCATTTTCTTCCTCTAGATGCACGCACAGTACGCACTGCCCCCACGGCTTTCGTACTTTAATGACATTGTCGTCAAAACCAGTCTTCCCTAAACCCGCCCTTGTTCCAGTAAACTGAATGAAGCCGCGTGCGGCAGTCCCTCAAGGCTGGCTCAGAGGTGTTCTTGCCACCACGTGAAGATGCGCCCTTCGGAGCAGAGCATCCTGAGAAGCTGAAGTGAAGGCAGCCAGCCATTGAGCATGTGAGGCTTATGTTCCAATGAAGAAGTGCTTCTTTTAACAGAAGCAAATGGGATTAATAACGAGTGTGTCACTTTGTCATTAAATTTAGATTCTTAAATAAACAACTCAATATGTATAAATGAAAGATTTAGAATGGAAATTAAAATAATAAATATTTCTGTCAATTCATTTTGACTATATGGTTTAATAGGTTTTTTTTGAGCCCAGGGAAGAAGTTGGAAATAAGACACAAAGAAATTCCAGCCTCCTGTCTCCAGTTTACCTTCTGGTTAGGGACTTTACATGCGGGATGCTTTGCGGTCATGTCTTTATAAATGCACAGAGGAAGCAAAGTGAATAAACTTGAAATTCAAGGGGAAGGTTGGCCCTATTGAAGGACTGACTTGCTTTCAATTTACTCGGAGAAAGAGTGTGAGCTAACATTGCATTGCAGCTGAGACACTGCAGTACATAGGAAGAAGCATCAGGGGGGTCCACAGGCAGATTTGAGACTTAACATAGCCCCTGCTCCATCTAGTAGTAGGAGAGTCTGGGCTTAATCTGAGCTTCAATGTCTTCATCTGTAAAATATAGCTAACAACTTTTACCTTGTGGACTTCCATGAGGATAAACAGAAAGCAATTCAAAACAAAGCACCAAGTGGAATATCCTAACATACAATAGGGACTCAAAATAATAGCTATATTACTATCACTATAATGATAGTTTTATTATTGTCTTCATCATTTGCATGTGGAACTCTCCTGAGGTCTGGGTCCTGGCTTCACAGGTGAGCTCCTCTGGCAGCTCCCTGCTCTAACACTTTGGATTTCCCCAGCATCTACAGGCTGGACTTCCCAGGTGGCACTAGCGGTAAAGAATCTGCTGCTCAGGCAGGAGATGTAAGAGACAGGGGTTCAATCCCTGGGTTGAGAAGATCCCCCGGAGGAGGAAATGGCAACCCACTCCAGGATTCTTGCCTGAAAAAATTCCCATGGACAGAGGAGTCCTGGCAGACTACAGTCCATGGAATCACAAGGAGTCTGACACGACTCCTTGCTAAGACTGAGCATCTCAGCATGTGCACATAGGCAGACCACACTCAAGTCACCTTGCAAGTTTTATGTCAATGGTCCTAGTGCGTGACCAATACTTATATATTGGTGTTAGGGCCAGCTGCTTTATTACACTGTATCCTACTTAAGGAAAGGGACACTCCATCTTCTGTTTCTCTTGGAGTACCTGGGAGTGTCGGCATGTGTGCCTAGTCAAGATTTCAAGGACGGTGCTATGGGTAAACTTTGGACTTGAAGCCAGAAACCTGAGCTTGTTGGCCTATGCTCTTTCTCCCACATCACACTACATCTCTAGAAGAACATCACCAACAGGGATGTTTAGAAGCATCCTCTGGGCCTTAGGGGTGTTCAGCATAGGCCTCAGGGGGCCAGGGAGAAGAACATCTTTGGAAATGAGCCTTAGCTACAGATGATTTCCCCCAACCTGCACTCAACCTGCATCCTTCAGGCACCTGATGTCCTGACTCCAAGCCCTTGAACAAGACAGTCAGATGTGTTATAGTAAGAAAATCTAGATTGGATTGAAGGTTCTAGTGAGCAGAGGGGTATGGCATGGGATGGGAAGGTTCAGGAGAAGTAAGGAAGTAAAGTAAGGGGCCAAGAGGAGATGAGAGAGGACTTCTCTGGTGGTCCAGTGATGAAGACTCTGGCTTCCAGTGCAGGGGGTGGGGGTTCAATCCCTGGTCAGGGAACTAAGATTCCCACATGCCTCACAGCCAAAAAACATAAATCAGAAGTAATATCATAACAAATTCAATATAGACTTTTAAAATGGGCCACATCAAAAAAATCTTAAAAAAAAAAGGAGCTGAGGGAAGAAGATAGTGGATGGACTTCATCTGAAGCCCTTTGAACGGCTCTAAGCCACGAAACAGCCCATTACAGGGCACCGGGAAGAGCTCGGTCATGCTTTGACAGTCACCCAGAGAGCCTCCTCCATGGGTTCCCTCCTACTGTGACTTTTGCTCATTTTCACTGTCTCTCCCACACTCTGACTCTGTCATCTGACTCCTCCCATAAGCCTCGGGCCCTCCTTGTTTTGACAGCCCACTTAGACCTTTTCTCCAGTTTAATTATGCACAGATCTCAACTTGCAAACCCAAACACCTCCCTTCTGCAACCATGCTAAGAAAGATCCCCCTTCTTGCCTCACCCACTAGGACCATGATCTTTGCTCAGCCCTCTTAACAATGCTGGGGAGTTGTCAGGGGAAATGTGGAGGGAAAGAGGTGGGAGGAGGGGATAGCTAACTTAATTCAGGTGTCACCTGCCGTCAGAAGTTCTCATAGTGTCTTGCCAATTTAAAGATTAGAGCTGATACTGGTTAATAAGTGTATGTCAAAATGTTCAAGCTCATGACTCTTTTTGGAATCCTTGAGATTTTGTTTAGTCCTCTTAAGCAAGAGAACATGATGAAAATTATTTCTTAACACTCTTGTTCTTTGCCCAGGTTTTATGGCCTGACCTGTGAAACATCACAGAGAAAATATCCCATTTTAGGGGCAGATAGCCTGATCACCACCACAGAGTAAATTTGTAAATTCCACAATAATTTGTGAAAAGGCCAGGTGGTTGCCAGTGTATTTTTGCCAAGACATGAAAAAAATGTTTAAAGAGAGGCTAAAAGTGCAACTGGAGTTAGTGATAGTTAGGTTCAAACCATGTACAATGAGGTAGAGTCTGGCAGTCACAGAACTGAAAATCCATCACACCAGATCATGAAGCTGCATCAGCTCTTCCTGAGAAACCAAGGAGAACTGCCTTGGAGGTTACATTTTTAGCTTGAACAGAACTAGTCTGGTTTGAGAGTGGAGATTTTTTTTCCCTAGAAGTCTTATTGACTGTGTTAACATCTACTTTTAGCACTATTTCAACTATTTTCCCCCCACACTTTATTTTCAGCAAGACCTTTATTCTTCTTGCCAGCTAAGGAGTTTCAGCCTCGGTGTTTTTTTCAGACAGCACTTCCCATTGTTGGCGAGAGATGAGGGATTTCAGTATCTGTTTCCTCCTTAGTACCAGACTTGTGTTTTAGCTGAGATCCAATTAGGCCAAATGAGCCAACCAATTAGGTTTCCTACCTGAGCCATAGAGTAGATACTGAATAAACAAGATTAAAAAAAAAATAGGGGTATAGTTGCTTTACAATACCGTGTTAGTTTCTGCTGTACAAATAAGTGAATGAGCTATATGTATACACATATCCCCTTCTTCTTGGATGTCCCTCCCACCCCCACCTGTCTTCTCTATCTAGGTCATCACGGAGCACTAAGCTGAGCTCCCTGTGCTATACAGCAGGTTCCCACTAACTATTTTATATATGATAGCATATATACTTTCACTTTTCACTTTCATGCATTGGAGAAGGCAATGGCAACCCACTCCAGTGTTCTTGCCTGGAGAATCCCAGGGATAGGGGAGCCTGGTGGGCTGCAGTCCATGGGGTCACACAGAGTCGGACACGACTGAAGTGACTTAGCAGTAGCAGCTTAGCAGCATATATATGTCATCCCAAACTCTGAACTCATCACATTCTGCTCCATTTAAAGGAACAAAATTGGGTCATTTGTAGACACGTGGATGGGCCTAGAGACTGTCTTACAGAGGGAAGTAAGTCAGAAAGAGAAAAGCAAGTATCATATATTAACACAGGGGCTTCTCCACTGGCTCAGCAGTAAAGAATCTGTCTTTAGTGCAGGAGACCTGAGTTTGATCCTTGGGTCAGAAAGATCTCCTGGAGGAGGGCATAGCAACCCACTCCAGTATTCTTGCCTAGAGAATCCATTGGAAAGAGGAGCCTGGTAGGCTACAGTTCATAGGGTGGCAAGGAGTTGGACACTGTCTGAAGTGATTGAGCATGCATGTGGAAGCAAGTTAAATTTTTTAACACATTAAAATAAAGCACAACTTTTAATACAGATACACTAATATTTCTTTTATTTTTCCCATTTAATTCTACAAAATAATTTGTGACGATGATTGTTGCTTTTATATGCATCATTAAGAGATGCTATAGTTGAGAGCACAATGTCAGATTTCCATGTGGTGACAAAAATTTATTCATTCATTTGGTCAACAAATTATTATTAAATGTATTTTTTCAGGCATTGGAGATACTCTGGTGATCTTTGATACAGTTTCTCAAAGAGCTCAAAGAATATGAAAACTAAAGATGAAGAATTTCAAGGCTGGCAGCAATATAAGTACAATAGCCTAGTCATTCTCCTATTTATCTTGACAGATTTCCACAAGTGTTACCCTGAAACAGTGACTTGGCCAAATAAAAGATAGGAAATCGTATAAGGATTAGCATTGTGGTGACTTAGAGCATCAAAGACCTTTGGAAATCATCTCTTTCCAATAATCTCTACTGAGGCAAAGAGATGGAGACTGACTTGTCTAAGGTCGTAGATCAAAAAAAAAAAAGAAATGGAGATTGCTCGGCATCTGGTCTCTTTGACCGTTGGGGAGGGGAATGAGTAAGACTCTCCTTTCCCTGGTTTCTGAGCAAGTGCAACTCTAGGTAAAACCATGTGATGGCGTCAAAGTCATCACCAATTGGTGTGATCCCAGCTGGCTTCCCTCAAGCTTCTTCTGAACAACGTGCTTTCTCTTCCAAGAATGATTTCCCATTGTTGACTTCAAAACAGGATAGACCTGTTTTTGCGTTGCCTTTGAGTTTTATTTTCTGTTGTTTGTTCATAACTTTATTTATGTATTGACTTATTGGCTGTGGTGGGTCTTCATCGCTGCATGCGGGCTTTCCCTAGGCTCAACCCGTGGGAGCTACTCTCTAGTTGAGGTTCCTGGGCTCTCCTTGTGGTGGCCCCTCGTTGCAGAGCATGGGTTCTAAGGCACTCAGGCTCCAGGAGTTGCAGTTCCTGGGCTCTAGAGCCCAGGCTCAGTAGTTGTGGTGCATCGGCTTAGCTGCTCTGAGGCATGTGGGATCTTCCTGGACTGGGGATCGAACCAGTGTCTCGTCTCCCATGTTGGCAGGAGGATTACCACTGAGCCACCAGGGAAACTCTGTTTTCTGGTTTTGTGGTGATTCTTTTGTTATTATTGTTGCTGATTTCTTTATTCAATATCAATATGTTATTAAAGAATTAAAATTCCGAACTCAGAAATAAAAATAAGAAAAGGTCTATAGGGAACTTTTTTGAATTGCCACCCAGCCTCTATGACCTGACCAATGAAATGTGGCAGAGAGAGCATCCCAGTGAAGGGTAGGTATCCCAGTGACCACAATAAAGCAGGTTTCCAAGATCCAGAAAAATCTGTGAAAAGGCCAGGTGATGACAGATGCATTTCGGTAAAACTTGCAAAAATAAAGGGAGACTCTACGGTTTCCTGTATCCTCTTCTAACTGGCCCCCAATTCTGTCAGTAAACCAAGATGCCAAAGTTATTTCTCAAACCAGGTCAGCTTGCCTAGCCACCTGTCACTTCAGGCAGAATTTTCAAGGTAAATATATCTTTTCCAGAAAGGCAGAATCTCCTTATCAGAGGGGAAACAGAAAACAAGTAGGGCAACCATACCATTGTTTAAACCAGGACACACGTCTGCAGGTGAAAGAGGCACTACCTCTAATTACTCCTAGACAAAAGATATTAATGAGAACTTTCCAGGGAAACTGGGATATGTCATCACCCTAGGCATTCGGAAAGAGCTTTAGATTTGAGGTCAGATCTACTGAAATGGAGTCTGTGTCCTTCCCCTCACAAGGGGAAGGTATTCCCCTGAGTTGGTATTCCCCTATGTAAGACAGGCAATATAGCATGCTCTGCAGCATGTGGCTTGGGATTAGCTGGGTGTGGATGTAAAAGCTCTGGTACTTGGTGGGCTTTCAAGGTAGCCGTAGCTAACATGGCTTCTTAAGTGGCTCAGTGATAAAGAATCCGCATGCCAATGCTGGAGACGGGGATTTGATCTCTGGGTTGGGAAGATCCCCTGGAGGAGAGCATGGCAACCCACTCCAGTATTCTTGCCTGGAGAATCCCCAAGGACAGAGGAGCCTGGTGGGCTATAGTCCATGGGGTCGCAAAGAGTCAGACATGACTGGGTGACTAAGCACACACACATGCACAGCTAACATAGCATCTCTGTGAGATGGGTATTATTATCACCAAATTAAAACATTAAGGAAATCAAGGAAGTAGCTAGGTGAGTCATCCAAGACCCCAAAGCTGGTAAGTGGTGGTGTTGAGAAGCTGCCCCCATCCCGGGCAGTCTGGCTTCATCACCTGCACTCCCAGTTTCTCCCCCACCTCACCTTTCAGTGCGTGCCCTGTATAATACAAACCTATCTATATGCAAGGTAGATGCTCAGTCAACAGGAAATGTGATGGGTGGTAGTTTGGGGAGGTGGGGGGGTGGAGTGAGGGAGGAGACGCCCAGGAGCATGTGACCACGTGATGATGTGAACATCCCAGGATCACGCTGGTGACCCTGGCACATGGCCTCCTTTCTCTTTGCAATGCAAAATTAAATGCCCAGAACTAACTTGCTGAGTCACCATAAAAGGTCTGGAATCATTTTTCTCACCTATAAAGTGAGGGTGTTGGAAGAAAAGATGCCTCTAGCTTGCCTGTCTGCTCTCTGAGACAAAGATTTTTCCATTTACCTTCAGTTCTCAAGTCAACTTCCGGCTATGACTCTGAGGTCCTGGAAAACCTAGAAAGGCCCTGAATGGCCCAATCTCTCAGGAGGGGGTGAGCTCACCTTCTCCCTAGACCGCCCGCAGGCGAGACCGGGCATCCTGGGTTGTGGGCGAGGAGTGGGTTCCCACACACCCACACCTCGGCCAACCAGAGAGACTGACCACCCATGCTCGCGCCGGTCCTGGCCACATCAGACGGCAGCCTGGGTGGCCTCGTTGTCACTGCAGGCAGAGCTGTCCACCAGGATTAGCTGGACTAGCCACAATGGCCCTTGCCTAGCTCCTGGTTTCTGTGGCTCCAGTGCAAGGCGTCCAGCTCTCCATCTTCCTGGCAGCTCCTCAGAATGGAGTTCACTGTGAAAAGCAATAAAATCTCCATAAAGGGGAAGAAAATCTGTTCCGGCAACATGTTCTGAGCATGCATGTGAATCAGACATCTGAAATATCACAAGTAGAAAGTCTTAGAGAGATACCTGAATTCAGTTTCATCCATCCTTCCATTCATTCATTCAGGTGTTTAACAAACAACCAACCCTTCTGTGACATCTATGTGCTGGACACACTGCTAGATATTAGGGATTAAAAGATGACTCAGACACAATCTTAATCTTAAAAATAAAATAAAACCTCATAGTAAATGGAAGAGCAACCAAGAAAACAAGTTATTTCTTTATAAGTCAAGATGTAGCAGTGATATTCACAGATCACAGGACCCAAGAGGCCAAACAATGATCCAAACCACTTAGGAAGGATGGGGATGAGGGAGTCATAGGTGGTTTCTTAGGGAAAGAGGTTCACAATGTACGTCTTAGACTAGGAGTCGGAGGCATGAAAAGGGGCTGAGAAGAGGTAATACAGGCAGAAAAAAGCATCTGTGCACCCTCCCTGTTGACAGGTCTGTGGCATAGATCATGGAAGAAGGAGGAACAAGAAATGAAGCTGGAGAAACAGGCAAGGGCTAGTCACAGAAGACCTTATAAAGCAGACTAATAAGCATGGTTTCTTCTTTATTGAGGATCAGGAAGGCATTGAAGTGTGTCAGGTGAGCAGATGCAGTGATGTGAGTTACAGAAGGGCCATTCCGCCACTGTGTACACACAGTGGCTCTGGAGGAGCCTTAAAGCAGAAACACTAGTGAGGAATCCATGTTGTAACCCACGGAGAGGCAGTGAACCTATACCTGAGTGCAGCAACTGCCTGAAAGGCACGTCTTCCCTGAGGTCACACTGTGGGTTTGCAACCAAGGACAACCTTGGACAACCTTGACAACCTACAAGGATGTCAAACCAGTCAGTCCTAAAGGAAATCAGTCCTGAATGTTCACTGAAAGGACTGATGCTGAAGTTGAAACTCCAATACTTTGGCATCCTGACGCAAAGAGCTGACCCACTGGAAAAGGCCCTGATGCTGGGAAAGCTTGAGGGCAGAAGGAGAAGGGGGTGACAGAGATGGTTGAATGACATCACCGACTTGATGGACATGAATTTGAGCAAACTCTGGGAGATAGTGAAAGACAGAGAAGCCTGGTGTGCTGCAGTCCATGGATCGCAAAGAGGCAGACACAACTTGGTGACTGAACAACAAGAGAGGCAAAGTCGATAATCAGCTCCCTGGGTCAATATCCATGATGACACAGGTCTCAGAGGGAAAGGAGAGCACTAAAGGGCAGAGCACAAGGCCAGCTCGAGGTGGGCTCTGTGACGCTTCCCCAACAGCTAAGTATTTGGAGGCTCAGCTTCCTCATCTGAAAAGTGGGAACATTCCTTTCGCTTGCTTATGTCCCAGATCTGGGGTAAGTTGTCAGGGGAAGAGAACAGAAAAGGTTTTATAGTGTGGTGAGATGCAGAGTTCAGGTTTCTTATTTTATTCACAAAAATCTCTGTGAAAGATGATTGGGAAAAAAATACCTTGAATGCATTTGTTTTAGACAAATCTCTTCAGGGATTTGATCATCTAGATTTGGGTATCCCCTTTCTAATCAATTTCTTTCTCTTTTCTATGTTTTTCTTCATATATATATATATATATATATATATATATTGGAGAAGGAAATGGCAATCCACTCCAGTATTCTTGCCTGGAAAATTCCATGAACAGAGAAGCCTGGCTCCAGTATTCTTGCCTAGAGAATCCCATGGACAGAGGAGTCTGGTGGGCTACAGTTCATGGAGTTGCAAAGAGTTGGACACAACTGAGTGACTCACACACACTCACACACATATATATAGAATTTTTTTTTTTAGCTCTACTTGGTCTTCATTGCTTAGTGCAGGCTTTCTCTAACGAGTGAGGCTACTCTTCACTGCAGTGCATGGGCTTCTCATTATGGTGGCTTCTCTTGGGGAGCATGAGTTCTAAGTGCACAGAATTCAGTATTTGTGGCACACGGGCTTAGCTGCTCCGAGGCATGTGGGATCTTCTTGGACCAGGGATCAAATCCACGTCCCCTGTATTGGCAGGCGGATTCTTAATCACTGAACCACCAAGGAAATCCTCCCCTCAATTTCTTAATCCTTTGCTTCACATTGGTTAGCCATGACAGCCTGACTACAGTGTAAGCTGGTTCAGTTTTCTAGCATCAGAAAAAAGAGAAGACACTATACTAGTATTATCAAAGACAGACTTCCCTGAAATATTTAATACTATACATATATATATATATACACATTATATACATACTACATTATATCACATATATAATATATGTTGTATATATACACATATTATATATTAATACACATCTTTATTAACTTTATTTGCATTATAGAATTGAAAGCTGTATATACTGCCAGTTCTTTAATATGTTGAGAGAGTGGTTCCATTTATTTAGGAGTACAATTGATATTTGTATTCAGCAACAGATCTGCATAAATTAATACATTCTGCACTTTCCCTTCAATTTTCAAATGCAGGTTTGGCACCTAACAAAACCAGTAGGAAGCTGCCACCATACTTTCTTTTTTGGCCTTTTAGAGAAAACAGTTGGCCCAAGCCCCAGAGAGCCCTTGACACTGAGCTAAAGTGTCCCTCCGTTTGTTCTCCTATACCTGGCTCCCTCTATCTTTTATGACCTGGTCGATGGTCTCTGTCACTTGTTCCTTTGACTTGGGTGGTATTTGGGGCTCTCTAGAGTCATGGACATGCACTTACCTGGAGGTTTGTTTACATGCTTGGTTTCAGATTAACCTTCTCCTTTTAAAGTGAGAAATAGACGTTTACTTCTTTTTGATATCCTGAAGGAGAAGATTGTGACCTCTGTGGATGGAGTGGGTGTTCTGCTCCATGTCTGCATAGATGACACGGAACCAGACCTACATTTTAGCTGAGCTCACATCTGGCCAAATGAGCCAGCTGGGTAGGTTGCTTTGCTTCCAACATGGTTCACCTTGAAAATGCTTTTCTCAGTTGGGCATTGTACCCAGAAGGCACTGCCTGATCCTGCAACTGGGTTGCAAGTGAGGTGACAGGCGGTTACAGTAGCCCCCCAGTGCATAAGCAGAGACTGACTTGGTTAGGTGAACTGTGTGCATGCACATGTCTCCATGTTCATTTTGGTAAGCAATTCTCTCTATATAGCAACCGTTAATAATGTCCCCAAATCATGCTGTTCATCATTGTCTAATTACTAAGTTTTAGGACATTCTATCATGTATAATTATTACTTGGCTTATTAGATAATTACCATGATCTGAAGGCTATTAGCTATTCCCACAATAACTTTGAGTTGTGTTTACAAACAACCAATTTTAGAAGAATGTATCCACACCACAGCAAAGTGAAGTGTGCTGTTTTTCAAAACTCCAGCTAATCGAATGAGTCAGATAGAAATACAAATCTTCCCAGCGTAGCCCCTGCCCCAGAAGCCTTTCCTTCCACACTAGCTCTCCCATAAGACAGGCTGCCCTCCTCACTTCATCTTGAACCTGTCTTTTGCACAGTCATTTGCACCTAGAACACCCTCTGCATTTAAGATCACTACCTAAATCCCAAGTTCAGCTCAGATCTACTGAAGGCAAGAGCTGTGATATGAAATGAAAGGACAAAGGCCATCTGACCTGCCTCTGCCCCCTACATTCTTTGCATATCTCTATCTGTCCTTCTGAAGACTTGAAAAAGGCATGGATGAACTGGGCTCTGAAACAGAAAAAGAGAAGAATTATTCCCACTCGGGGATCGAATCTTTGCAGGCAGATTACAGTCTAAGCTACTAGGGAAGCCCTAAGAACACTGGAGTGGGTACCCATTCCTTTCTCCAGGGGATCTTCCCTACTCAGAGATCAAACCCAGGTCTCCTGCATTGCAGGCAGATTCTTTACCATCTGAGCACCAAGGAAGCTAGAGTCTCAGAGGATTTTAAATACAGGCAGGACCTATAATGATCATTGAGGACAATCCACTTTTCTTAACTGGTAATAGTTCCTTCTACAACATGCCTGCCAGTGTCACCACAACTTGGCTGGACCACACATCCCTACAAGGTAGCAAGTGTAGTTCATTTGTCTCTGTTTTGCTGTTGCCGAGCATAGTAAAAGCACAGAAGCTGTGCTCAGTGACTATTATGTAATTATTGACGCATTCCTGTTAAATAAATGCATAAGGGAGTCGGCTTTTGTGATGAGAAATTTCTTCCTTACATTGGATCTAAATCTGTCCCAATATAATTTCCATCCATCTATCAGCTCCAACTCTGCCCCCCAGAGGTACATGGAACAAATGTGCTCCTCCTGTGGAGGTTTATAGGCAGTTACATGTTCCCTTGAGACGTTTCTTCCCCATGTTGATTGACTGATGTTGAGTCTTTGCTTGGGATCCTCTATATGCAAGTAAAATATTTCAGCTGGAATGCACCCCATGGAAGTCCCCTCAGTGTCCCAGGGTTTCAGCATAATAGAGGCTTGTTTTAGAGATTAAAGGGTCTGGGAAAGTACATCTTTGGAGGAAAATTCGGGTGGACCCCCGAAAGGGGCAAGTCCTCGTAGCTCCGTGTTTCTGCAGAGTAACTTCTGCTCCATCCATTGTCTTTAAGGTACACCCTCTTCTTCTATGGCCTTGAACCTCAGTTGACTCAGGTGCCATTGTAACTGCTGGGTGAATGTTAGGGACCCAGCACATGTCATGGTTCTTTACCTTATACAATAACAAGCCCTGCTATGCTTTTCTTCAAACAGTTTCAAATTTTTTCCTCTTTGCTTAGAATCATCAAGTTTTGGAAAGCCAGAAAGTCCCAGATTTGTATATTTTTGCAATCTTTAAAATTAATTTCCTTTGTCTTTGCTTAGAATGATCATGTTCTAAAATATCAGCACTGAGTCTTTCAATGTCATTCTGCCTCATCCTGTGACATTAGAACACTATCAGTTATAGATTTAAGGCTATACAAAGACTTTAGGCTCAGTAATATAATAATAATAGTGCTTAATCATCACAATCATAGGGCTTAATAATAATAATAATGATAGGGCTTCCCTGGTGGCTCAGATGGTAAAGAATCTTCTTGCAGTGTAGGAGACCCAGCTTCAATCCCTGAGTTGGGAAGAACCCCTGGAGGAGGGCATGGCAACCCACTCCAGTATTCTTGTCTGGAGAATCCAATGGACAGAGGGGTCTGGTGGGTTACAGTCCATACGGTCTCACAGAGTCGAACACGACTGAAGCGACTTAGCATGCACAAGCAATGTTTCACAAGTAAGATTGCCACAAGTAATAAACATGTAGATTGTTTTACTGCATGAGTATTCCATTTAATGCTCTGTCAAATTTGAGTGCTGTCTGTCCTTCTTCATTTCTCTTTAGGCATTTTCTTTTAGGGCACTGCAATAATGTAGTAGACACAGGGACAGATTGGCATTAGATAAAATTCTTTACATCATGTAGAAATAATATTTTCCTTTTACATAAGACTTTAAGATTTATAAAAGGATTTCACAGTTTTTCTTTTTTTTTATTTGATTCTCAAAATGACCCTTGACTGTACCTCCATCTGATAAAACAGTGAAACTGAAGCACAAAGAGAAGTGATTTGCTCAATTCCAGCAATTAAGCGGTGATAGAGTGTGGACTTAAACCCACGTCTGTCTGCCTTAAAGTGTGAGCTTCTTCCCGCGTTACCAGTTGATAGAAGGTACTGAACTAAGAATCTATAAAAAGGATGGTCCTTTGCAGGATGGAAAAGCCTAGGTAGCTGAAAGTGCCCACCTCGTGAATAACAAGAAATTTTGAGGAAATCAATACTGTGTCTCAGGGAAGCTCCAAATTCCAAAGCAATTCTAGGAATGGTCATCATGAATGTTTGTAAATGTTATTGCAGAGGACTCTGGGCATCTTTCAGAAAAGGCAATGAATGGCACCCCTCTCCAGTACTCTTGCCTAGAAAATCTCATGGACAAAGGAGCCTGATGGGCTGCAGTCCATGGGGTCGCTTAGAGTCAGACACGACTGAGTGACTTCACTTTAATGCATCGGAGAAGGAAATGGCAATCCACTCCAGTGTTCTTGCCTGGAGAATCCCAGGGATGGGAGAGCCTGGTGGGCTGCCGACTATGGGGTCGCACGGAGTCGAACATGACTGAAGCGACAGCAGCAGCAGCTGGGCATCTTTCATACCCACTGGAGTCAGGAGGACATGCATATTCTGTTCTATGAAGAAAGAAAAGCATTTCAGTCTATGCTGCCTTGAACCCAGGAGCACAACGTACTGAAATAAAATTATTTTGACTATTAACATGAACATTTGAACTGTGGTGTTGGAGAAGACTCTTGAGAGTCCCTTGGACTGCAAGGAGATCCAACCAGTCCATCCTAAAGGAAATCGGTCCTGAATATTCATTGGAAGGACTGATGCTGAAGCTGAAACTCCAATACTTTGGCCACCTGATGTGAAGAACTGAGTCATTTGAAAAGACCCTGATGCTGGGAAAGATTGAAAACAGGAGGAGAAGGAGACAACAGAGGATAAGATGGTTGGATGGCATCACCAACTCGATGGACATGGGTTTGGATAGACTCTGGGAGTTTACCTGGGGTAAACTCCATGTGATGGACAGGGGGGCCTGGCGTGCTGCAGTCTATGGGGTTGCAAAGAATCAACACGATTTAGTGACTGAACTGAACTGAACTGAACCTTCATAGTTGCTGATTATGCTTGAAAACATGATAAATGATGGCCAAAGCCTATTGAAGGACAGTGTGCCCTCTGTATCCATGGGTTCTGCATCAATGGATTCAACCAACTTTGGATTGAAAATATTCAGAAAAAATATTCCAGAAAGCTCTAAAAACCAAAACTTGGATTTGCCACATGCTGACAACTACTCACAAAGCATTTACATTGTGTTAGATATTATATGCAATCTAGAGATGATTTGAAATGTATGGGATGCTGTATAGGTTATAGGCAAATGGTATGCCATTTTATGTAAGGTACTACAGCATTTGCAGATTTTGGTATCTGCTGTGATCAGGAGGGTTTCCTGGAACCAACCTCCCATGGATACTAAGGACACCTGACAAAGCAAATATCAATTAACTTTTAATATCTTTTATCCGGTCATTTTGTATATCAGGCATGGGCTTGGTGAGAGGATTCCCAGTAGAAAAAGACTTATTAAACCCTTTACCTTCATGTCTCTCTCCTAACCTTCCAAATCTTTATTCAATTGTTGTACATATGCTAACCTTTCATCTTTTAATATCAATTCAGGGAAGTTAAATTACTAGAATAAAAGTTTACCTTAAAGTGTGGTTGATATCTTTATCATTAAAGAAAGAATTTCTTGAAGTCTGTAAAATAATTGAAATGTTTGGTTCTAAGAGACTTGAGTGTTTGCCTGGTGTCTCAGTGATGCAATGACTTCATTAGTTAAATGGCAGTGGCTTCTTCCTGAAGGCCAGGAACTGGTCTAAACCATGGTTGGCAGGTTCTTGGAGTTCTGAAGACTATGATGCTGGGACATCTGGCCTGGGTACCCAGCTAGCCTAATGTTACCCGAGCCTGTGCTGTATAAACTCTTACTCCTCTGAGTCCATTTCTGTGTGGAGACTTCCAAGACGAAAACAATTGCATGAGCCACTGCTGATTAGCTTAATTGGCACATTCAAGTTAGTCATATAAACCAGATTCTTTTTATATTTTGCCAATCTTCATAGTGTAACAGGACTGTTCCCATGTTAAGAATTTCAAGTAAGTGTTTCCTGGAGTGATTAGCATCTGACTAGACTGTGCTCAGCAATTACCCACAAACACGTTGATGCCTGTGCCTGATGGTGGATAGAGAGTTCTGAAGGCATCTCCATGTTATCCTTCAGTACTTCCTTGGAGGAAAAGAGGGACCAGCTGTGCTAAGCAGAGGCTCCAAGAAACACTTCTGGGAAGAGATTTGAGGGCTCTCAATCTATGGCCTCAGTGACTGCAATAGATTTTAACTCATTCCCCTCAAATACACCTGCATGGTATGGCCTTTTGGACATGCAAATCTGAAAATCTCCTTCATTTTTTTTTTTTCAGTCTTTTATTAGATGGTTCCTCACTCTGTAGAGAATGGACATTGAAGAAGGTAGTGGTGGTTATGGTTTAGTTGCTAAGTCGTGTCCAACTCTTGCAACTCCATGGACTGTAGCCTGCAAAGCTCCTCTGTCCATGGGATTCTCCAGGCAAGAATACTGGAGTGGGTTTCCATTTCTTTTCCAGGGGATCTTCCTGACCCAGGAATCGAACCCGGGTATTCTGTGTTGCAGGCAGATTCTTTACCAACTGAGCTACAAGGAAAGCCCCATTGACGAAGGTACAAAGTCCTTTTCCTGGCCTGGGCCCCACTTACTTGTCAAATCTCATTTCTTTCTGCCTGCCACCTTTCCCCTTCAACTCTAGGAAAGCCTGATCCCAGTTGGGAGTGAAGGAGCCACAAAGTTCAATCTCTTCTGGAAGACATTTCAAAGCCTGCTGGTCCTCAGGCAGCTGTCAGGTAGAGTTGCATTGTGGGACATAGATGGGATTTACTTCTAGCAACCCCACCAGGTTCTCATGGTGAAAAGCCAAGAAAGATCATCTCCGGCTCTGGCAGGAGGAGGGGGAAAATGCTCATTTAAAAACAGTCCAAAAAAAAAAATAAAAACAGTCCAGAGGCCTTGTCTCTAGGAGACAAACTTCCTTTTTTAAATTGAGATACAATTAACATAAACTATTCCGTAAGTTTGAGGTACACAATGTGTTGTAAATGTGTGCAATGCAATATAATCACTGCAACAGCAAGAGTTTACCACAGTCTTATCTCACCTGGGGGAGGGATATTTCTCCCACTGCAGCTCCTCTGGCCTTCCTGCATCACTTAAAGGAAGGAGGCAAGGTAAGAAAACAAAGTCAGCTGGGAAACTCATGTGAATTCCAAGCAGTCTGGGAGTCTGAAGGCTTTAGAGGAGAACCCAGAAGAGAAGTGAACTCATCTGCAGGACCAACCTGGGCTGACCTGCAGGGGTTAGAATCCCACTGACCTCCAGGTGACCTCAGTCTTTTGTAATTCCTAACTCAGACCTTTGTGCACTTCACTGAAGAGTAAAGCAGCCCTGTCTGAAAGTGGGGCTTCCCAGATGGCGGCAGTGTGAAAGAACCCACCTGCCAGTGCAAGAGACACAAGAGACATGTGTTTGATCCTTGGATCGGGACGATCCCCTGGAGGAGGAAATGGCAACCCACTCCAGTATTCTTGCCCGGAAAATTCTATGGATGGAGGAACCTGGCGGGCTATAGACCATGACATCACAGAAGAGTCAGGCTGAGCACGTGTTGCGTGTTCTGAGGGTGGGAGGGAGTCCAGCAAGAAATGCCCAGGCAACAGCTCCTCCCACAGCAATGCCACTTCCCAGGTGACTACCAGGAAGCCTGGAATGACCTTCTTGGTCCCCACATTCAGAGATGGCGCTGAAGGGTCAGTCTATGCTTGGGGTCACTAATCAGGGGTCCAAGATAAGGAATTTATCTGCAAGCCTGGAGCATACGTAGACACATGCAGTTTTCTGAGATCATGGGATTCATTATATTCTATCAGATCTCTGAGAGCCTGTTAACCAGAAAGGAAAGTACCACTAACCAGAAGCCTTTTCTTTACAGTGTGCCCTGAAATGGATGTTCCTAAAGAAAGCTATTGAAAACAAAATAAACCCATCTACTAAGCCAGAGAACAGCATCTCTCACTAGATGGAATGAAACTCAGAAAACATAATGGAAGCAATGGGTATGTGGGTTACATGTAAAATTAGAAGCATCTTCATGGCATATCTGTGACCTCTCCCTCACCTGCCTCCACATCACAACCACCATAAGTAAGGTGAAAACACTCTCAATCTACTGGAAGAACATTTTCAATGTAAAGGCCAAACAATATAAATGTACACCTATAAGGAAAAAGCAAATCTCTCAACAATAATAACAAAATAGCTTAAAAATTATAAACAAGTTAGTCTATAAAAAATGCAGATGACCAGTAAATATGAAAAGCCAATCAGTGTCACAAAAGGCTGTGAAAAATATGTATTGTTTTTCTTCTAAAGAATTGACAAGAGTTTAAAAAGTAAATAAAATTGATATTGATGAGCGTCTAAGCACGGATTCTCAACTCCAGCTACACAGTGGAATAACCCAGAGAACTTTTTAAAATATTGATGCCAACATCTGCTTCTGACCATGAAGGATTAACTGCTATGGGAATTGTGCTTCCACCATAAACAGCTAGAAAACCAGACAAATACATGAAACAACTGGTTTCAGATACTGGACAACAAGCAGAAGAGGCCTGTTATCCCTGAGGGAAGAGAAACAAAAGACATGAGCCCCACAATTGTCCAGTTTGCTGCCTGGAGGCAGTTTCCAGGACACGGGGCAGAACAGCGAACCCTAATCGAACCAAAATGAGCTGAAGACAGCCATCAGAGTTCCAGGAAGCTAATTTGCAGGACTAAAATTTGCAAGGCAGAATGCTGAAAAGGAAGAGGTTGCAGAAAGAGCTCTAGAGATCTGCAAAGAACCCACTCAAATCTTTGACTGATTAGTGAGGTCTAAATGCATGAGAAAAACTCCATGAGCTGAATAGGTAAGAAGAGAGAGGGGCAAAAAAACAGTAGGCTGAACCATCCTGGGAGCTCATAGGACTGTTAACAGAGGGTATAGTCATCCACAAGGTATTGGCTTAGTAATGGGACTAAATTAGCCCTAGACTAAGTTACTGTAGGCTTTCTCTGCCAAAGCATAAAAGCAATTCTGCAGAGGCTCAGACTGGTGCTAAAAAATTTAACTGCATGCCAGAAAAAAAAAAAAAGTTGCCTGCTAATTAAAGGATTACAATAAAATCCAAAATCCAGCATTATACAATGCACAATGCAGAGCATCCAATAAGTCAACAGAAAATAAAGAAGCTGGAAAATATGATCCACTAAGCAGACACTGAAATGACAGATATTATGACATCATCAGACAGGACACTGAAACAGGTATTATAAATACTCTCTGGCAATTCAATAATATAAAGGAAAACATTAACATGATGAGAAGTTAAATGAAAGATATAAAAGACCCAAGTGGAACTTTAAGAGATGAAAAAACACATTATCCAACAACAGAAAATACACCAAAAGGAACTGGCAGCACGTTAGACATGTAGAAGAGATCATCAATGAGCATGGAAACATAGCAATAGAAATGAGCCAAAATGAAATACAGAATGAATGTTTATGCTGAAACTGATGCTGAATTAATTAATTAATTAACCAGTGTTTATATGCAGGTCAGGAAGCAACAGTTAGAACTGGACATGGAACAACAGACTGGTTCCAAAGAGGAAAAGGAGTTCGTCAAGGCTGTATATTGTCACCCTGCTTATTTAACTTATATGCAGAGTACATCATGAGAAACGCTGGACTGGAAGAAACACAAGCTGGAATCAAGATTGCAGGGAGAAATATCAATAACCTCAGATATGCAAATGACACCACCCTTATGGCAGAAAGTGAAGAGGAACTAAAAAGCCTCTTGATGAAAGTGAAAGAGGAGGGTGAAAAAGTTGTCTTAAAGCTCAACATTCAGAAAACGAAGACCATGGCATCCAGTCCCATCACTTCATGGGAAATAGATGGGGAAACAGTGGAAACAGTGTCAGACTTTATTTTTTGGGGCTCCAAAATCACTGCAGATGGTGACTGCAGCCATGAAATTAAAAGACGCTTACTCCTTGGAAGAAAAGTTATGACCAACCTAGATAGCATATTCAAAAGCAGAGACATTTCTTTGCCAACAAAGCTCCGTCTAGTCAAGGCTATGGTTTTTCCAGTGGTCATGTATGGATGTGAGAGTTGGACTGTGAAGAACACTGAGCGCCGAAGAATTGATGCTTTTGAACTGTGGTGTTGGAGAAGACTTCTGAGAGTCCCTTGAACTGCAAGGAGATCCAACCAGTGCATTCTAAAGGAGATCAGCCCTAGGTGTTCTTTGGAAGGAATGATGCCAAAACTGAAACTCCAGTACTTTGGCCACCTCATGCGAAGAGTTGACTCGTTGGAAAAGACTCTGATGCTGGGAGGGATTGAGGGCAGGAGGAAAAGGGGATGAGAGAGGATGAGATGGCTGGATGGCATCACCGACTCGATGGACGTGAGTTTGAGTGAACTCTGGGAGATGGTGATGGACAGGGAGGCCTGGCATTCTGTGATTCATGGGGTCGCAAAGAGTCGGACACAACTGAGTGACTGAACTGAACTGAACTGAACTGCGAAACATCATAAGCATCAGTACTTATTAAACAATATCAAATCCCAAGAAAGGTGAAATAAATATGGGAGGGAATGACAACTGAAGAATTTTCCAAATGTGGTGAAAATTACAAACACACAGATCCAAAAAGCTCCATGAATCTAAACAGAAGAAACAAAGAAAATCACCTCAAAGAACAACACAATGAAATTTCTGAAAACCAATGATAAAACTTTTTGACACAGATAGGAAAAAAAATTCACAGTAAACACAGGAACAAGCAAATCACAGCAGACTTTTCATAGAAGTCATGCAAAACAGAAGATAATGAGCGATTTTTGTAGCAGTGAAAGAAATAAGTGTAAATGCAGAATTTATTACCTAATGAATTAAAAAAAATGAAGATGGAATAAAATAAAAACTTTGCAAACGAAAGACAAAGGAATACACTTCCATCAGATGTGTGCTATTAAAAAATGTTAAAGGAAATCCTTTAAGCCAAAACAAGTGGTATGAGGTAGAAATTTGGATCTATATCAAGGAATGAAGATTATGGACACTGTTGATTATGCAGGTAATTAGAAAAGATATTCTCTTCCTTTCTTTAGCTTTCTTAAGTTAAAGAGTTGTTTAAATTAAAAAGTAACAACTATGTAATAGGTTTATAACACATAAAGCTGCATGATAATAGTACAAAGGCTAAAAGGGGAAATGTAAGTAATTAAAAATGAAAGAAATTGTAAATAAAATGAAATCCTAAATCATACTTCATAATCATATCAAATAAAACTGGTGAAGAGGGGAAAAGTTCAAAAACAGATAAGCAGAAAATTCTGCCAGGCTCCTCTGTCCATGGGATTCTCCAGGTAAGAATACTGGAGTGGGTTGCCATTTCCTTCTCCAGGGGATCTTCCTGACCCAGGGATCGAACCCAGGTCTCCTGAATTGCAGGCATGCGCTTTAACCTCTGAGCCACCAGGGAAGCCCTTATAACAAGCTAGTAGGTATTAATTATAACAATAGCTATATTAAATTAAATTATTTACCAGCCTAATTAATATGCTGAGCAATTAGATTGGTTAAGAAAAGTAAAACCCTACTGATTTAAGGATGCGCTTGCCACAAGAAACCCAGTATAAATATAAATATATGATATGTTAAAAGTAAAAAAATAGAAAAAGATACACTATGCTAACACTAATGCGCAGGCAGATGGCACATCTATTGATAGCAAAGTAATTTCAGAATGAAAAATATTATCAGAGATATAAAAGGATTTCCATAAAGGTAATAAAATAAATTAATCAGAAAGATATAACAGTCCTAGATTTGTGTAAACCAAATAACAGAGATTTAAAAAGCATTAAGCTATAACTTATAGAACTTCAAGAAGAAACATACAAATCCACAATTATATTGGGATATCCCAACACTTGTCTCTCAGGAATTGAAAAATAAATGGAAAAATAAGTATAAGAGCAGACAATTCTAAATCCACATCTAAATCAATTTGACTAAGTTGATACACACGGAAAACGTAATTCAAAAGTAGCAGAATACAAATTAAGTTCAAGTGTACATAAAATATCCACTAAGGCACATTATATTCTGGGTTATAAAACATCTTAAAATATTTAAGCAAAGTGAAATCATAAAGAATATGCTTTCTGACCATAGCAGAGTCAGACTAGAAATCAATAACAAAATCATATCTGAAAAATCACACAAATATTTAAAAATGTAAAGATAATTTAAATAACCTCTGTTTAAGAAAAGCAACAATTAAAGTTATAAAATGTTTTTGAACTAAATGAAAGTTTAAAAAAAATGTATCAGTATTTGCAGGATGCTGTTAAAGAAATGGTTAGTTAAACCATGGTACATCCAAATGACACAATAATCTGATTTTTTTTAATATTGCAATGTTCAGATCTATAATTTTTGGTTGGAAAAATTATCCATGAGATATTGTTGAGTGAAAAAGTAGGTTATGGGAAGCATGTTTCATATTTCATTTGTATAACATTTTTATGGAGGAAGTGTATGTTTACCATCAATGTGTACATTGATGGTCATCAAAATGTTTACACAAGGTTACTTCTCAGTGGAAGAATTTCAGATCACTTTTTTTTTTCTTTTTAAGCATGTGTGAATTTCATAAAGCAAAGTATATTTATTGTCAGAAAAAATAATAAACTATATCTTAAATAATAAAAAGTGAAAAATCATTCACATACTCAAGACATTTGCCAATTGAACCCTATGCGCCAGGACTTTTCTAGGCAGTAGAATAAAGATATGAATGAATAGGAGTTATTATTTAAGTTCACATCTCCTCTTTTCCCCTTCTTGGCAATCACATTGTGAGAACCGAGCTGACAGTTCTGTGTCCCCATTTCCTCATCTGTAAAGGTGGGTAGAATAAGTGTACACCTAAAGCGTCCGCCTCTGTGAAAACAGAGTGATCCCAGCCCAGTTCCAAGGAGAAATGGGCACTTTCAATCAGAGAAGGGTCCCCGTTTTCCTGAGACAGCCTTAGTTCTTCCGCTGGAGAACATGGCAGAGATTCAGAAAGGTCTGCATGATCAATGGGAGGACCTTGAAGGCTCAGGCAGCAAGAAAGTTCACAGAGCCCTGGTCAGGCCAATTTTTTAATTTACCAAAATACAGCATTAAAAAAAAAAAGACTATCAGTAACATTATCTCATGAAACAAAGAGTTCCAAAAAAGTCAGACAGACATTAACCTTAGAATAATACTGTTTTAAAAATAGGTTGATAAGCTTTATTTGCCATGTTGCCCTTCGCTTGTCTCATTTAGCCATGGACCAATGAAAACATCCCAGTATGGACCTGCAGTGGTCCCTTGGACCATGCTTGGAAACCACTGATACCTACTATCTTGTGAAACCTGAAAGTGATGGAGAGTTTTAAAGGATTTTAAGAAGAAGAAGAACAGGGTCAAATTTGTAATTTACAGAGTTCATTTTGGCCTCAATATTCAGGAGGGATTGTATGTAGGGGATTTGGAATCAGGGAGGTCAAATAAGAAGTGCTTTTAATTGTCTAAGCAGAAGGAACATCTTATGTTAAAGAAGAGGATTGAGAGGTATTACCTTACACCAGTCAGAATGGCCATTATCAAAAAATCTACAAACAGTAAATGCTAGAGAGAGCGTGGAAAAAAGGGAACCCTCCTACATTGTTGAGTGGGAATGTAAATTGTTACAGCCACTATGGAGAATGGTATGGAGGTTTCTTCAAAAACTAAAAATAGAACTACCATATGACCTAGAAATCCCTCTACTGGGCCTATATCCAAGGAAAGTCCTCATTTGAAAAGATGCATACACAGCAATATTCACTGCAGCTCTATTTACAATACCAAAGACATGTAAGCAATCTAAGTGTCTATCAATCAATGAAAGGATAAAGAAGGTGTGGTAATAGACACAATGGAATAGTATTTGGCCATAAAAAAGAACAAAATAATGCTATTTGCAGCAACTTGGATGAACTAGAGATGGCCATGCTGAGGGAAGTCAGAAAAAAGACAAATACGATATCACCTGATATGTGGAATCTAAAAAATTGGTACTAATAAACATAATATTTACAAAATGGAAATAGAGTGCAGATATAGAAAAAACTTATGATTACCAAAGGGAAAGAATAAATTGGGAGGTTGGAATTGACATAAATGTCCTCTATATGCAAAACAGATAACTAGTGAGAACATTTTATATAGCACAGGGAACCCTACTCTATACTCTGGAATGACCTATATGGGAAAAGAATTTAAAAAAGAATGGATATATGTATGTGTATAATGGATTCACTTTGTTGTACAGCTGAAACTAGCACAACATTGTAAATAAACTACATTCCAATAAAATTTAAAAAGTTAAGACCATTGAGTATTCCTCTAATGTGACAACTGTTTGACTTTTTTCTCCCTTTCGACTGAAATTTTAAGTCACCAATAAAAGCCTAAGTTAGTTCTTTGGTCTTCATACTTTGGGTAATTGCTAACAATGTCATGTGTAACTGAGGCTAATGCTAGGCAAGTGTTTCTGTCTAATGCATTCTTTAGGTATTTCTTTGGACCTCTGCAGGATATCTTAAGGCTTTCCTTACACTCAATCTTTGAGATTAGTTTTTGAATCTTCTTTTTATTGGTTGGGAGTTTAGACAAATTGGTATATCTTACAGGCAGTGCTGCTCTGGCCTATATGTGTCACTATATATTAGACTTGATTTACATTGTTGAAAAACTTAATATAGTATTATAGTTGGTATTTTGTTAGAATATGAGAATGCATTTTAAGGACATTTTCTAAACTAATTTGATTCTTTTCTGAACAAAATGAGTTAGGATTAAGAGTGTCTTTTGACATGAATTTTTTTTTTCTCTTTTGTGTAAATGAGAATTTTGGTACTGAAAATTGAAATTTTCTTGAAAATAATATTTTCAAAATCAAAATTATTTTCAAAATAACTTTTATCCATGCACCTCAGTTTCTACTTTGTATATGATGTGTTCAAACCACTTGAATATTTTAACAGTTATTGGATTGGCCAAAAAGTTCATTGAGGTTAAACTTTTGGGCCAATCCAATACAAAAGAAAGTGTTCCTGGAAAACAATGTGAAGAATGAATGATCACCATCTATTACCATTTGTGAAGGAAAAGTGAGCAGTAGCACTGGAGCAGATATGACTGTTTTTTGTTTTAAAAGTATTCCCTTAATTCGATGGTGCTCAATGATTGAGAAATAAATAGTGGTTCCTCCTGTAGCTCTGGTTTTGTAGAATGGATATGTTTAATTTTGAAAGAATATCCTTCATTGAATGGCTTTAATTTCAGCAAACATTTGTAGAGTATTTACTATGCACTAGGCCTGAAATATATGGGCTTCCCAGGTGGCACAGTGGTAAAGAATCCTGCTGCCAATGCAGGAGACATAAGAGACCCAGGTTCGATCCCTTGTCAGGGAAGATTCCTTGGAGAAGGAAATGGCAACCACCTCCGGCATTCTGGCCTAGGAAATCCCATGGACAGAGGAGCCTGGTGGGCTATAGTCCATGGGGTCTCAGACAGTCAGACATGACTGAGCCCACATGTGCACCCACAGGAAAGAAATGTTTGCTGTGAAGAGGAAGAGAAGTAGAGGTAAATTCAACATAGTTTCTACTAGGAAAGAACTCATTGTCTAGTGATGAGGCCAAGTATGCAACAGGACTATCTGTTACAAAGCAGAACCAACTGAGGATTGCACTTAATAATAACTGTGGATCATATTTTCCTAAAGATAAAGGTTACCTCTCATTTACAGCACTTTCCAAAGACTTGTCATGAGGGAAAAGACCAGTTACTGATAATGAGTATTAAAGATTCTGGACTGCAAACAATAAGGGTTAGTTTTTATGCGTACAGGCTTCCCTGGTGTCTTAGATGGTAAAGAATCTGCCTGCAATGCAGGAGACCCTGGGTTCGATCCCTGGGTTGGGAAGATCCCCTGAAGAAGGGAATGGCAACCCACTTCGGTATTCTTGCCTGGAGAAGTCCACGGACAGTGAAACCTGGCAGGCTACAATCCATAGCGTTGCAGAGTTGGATATGACTGAGGACTAACACTTTCACTTTCATTTTCAGTATCTAACACAGACCAGGCACCAAGTAAGTGCTCAATAAGACTCTGTTAAATTAATGAACTCTGAGTTAGCAAACGACTAATTAAATGCTGAGGAACATTGTGGAACTCACAATTCAACATGACTGAAATAATTCAATGCAATGAGAGAAGTCTTTAATAATCACGTTGCCAGAGTGAGGAAGTGAGGAAAGAGAGAACTACATGAAGGCTGTCAAAAGGAATAAGCTTCCAGTAATAAATAGCGACTAGCAATGTAATGTGATGCTTCCTAAGGCCCACTTGACTTCACGTTCCAGGATGTTTGGCTCTAGGTGAGTGATCACACTATCGTGATTATCTGGGTCATGAAGATCTTTATTGTACAGTTCTTCTGTGTATTCTTGCCACCTCTTAATATCTTTTGCTTCTGTTAGGTCTATACTGTTTCTATCCTTCATTGAGCCCATCTTTGCATGAAATGTTCCCTTGGTATCTCTAATTTTCTTGAAGAGATCTCTAGTCTTTTCCATTCTATTGTTTTCCTCTATTTCTTTGCACTGATCACTGAAGAAAGCTTTCTTATCTCTCCTTGCTATTCTTTGGAACTCTGCATTCAAATGGGTATGTCCTCCCTTTTCCACTTTGCTTTTGGCTTCTCTTCTTTTCTCAGTTGTTTGTAAGCCCTCCTCAGACAATCATTTTGCCTTTTTGCATTTCTTTTTCTTGGAGATGGTCTTGATCCCTGTCTCCTGTACAATGTCATGAATCTCCATCCATAGTTCATCAGCCACTCTATCAGATCTAGTCCCTTAAATCTATTTCTCACTTCCACTCTATGGCCATAAGGGATTTGATTTAGGTCATACCTGAATGGTCTAGTGGTTTTCCCTACTTTCTTCAATTTAATTCTGAATTTGGCATAAGGAGTTCATGATTTGAGCCACAGTCAGCTCCCAGTCTTGTTTTTGCTGACTGTATAGAACTTCTCCATTTTGGCTGCAATTGACCATCTGGTGATGTCCATGTGTAGAGTCATCTCTTGTGTTTTGGAAGAGGGTGTTTGCTATGACCAGTGCATTCTCTTAGCAAAACTCTATTAGCCTTTGACCTGCTTCATTCTGTACTCCAAGGACAAATTTGCCTGTTATTCTTGGTGTTTCTTGACTTCCCACTTTTGCATTCCAGTCACCTATAATGAAAAGAATATCTTTTTTGGGTGTTAGTTCTAAAAGGTTTTGTAGGTCTTCATAGAACCGTTCAACTTCAGCTTCTTCAGCATTACTGCTTAGGGCATGGACTTGGATTACTATGATATTGAATGGTTTGCCTTAGAGACAAACAGAGATCATTCTGTCGTTTTTGAGATTGCATCTAAGTACTTCATTTTGGAATCTTTTGTTGACTATGATGGCTACTCCATTTCTTCTAAGGGATTCTTGCCCACAGTAGTAGATACAATGGACATCTGAGTTAAATTCACCCATTCCAGTCCATTTTAGTTTGCTGATTCCTAAAATGTCAACATTCACTCTTGCCATCTCCTGTTTGACCACTTCCAATTTGCCTTGATTCATGGACGTAACATTCCAGGTTCCTATGCAATATTGCTCTTTACAGCATCGGACCTTGCTTCTATCACCAGTCACATCCACAACTGGGTGTTGTTTTTGCTTTGGCTCTGTCCCTTTATTCTTTCTGGATTTATTTCTCCACTGATCTCCAATAACATATTGGGGACATACCAACCTGGGTAGTTCATCTTTCAGTGTCCTATCTTTTTGTCTTTTCATACTGTTCATGGGTTTCTCAAGGCAAGAATACTGAAGAAGTTTGCCATTCCCTTCTCCAGTGGACCACATTTTTTTTGCGGGGGGTGAGGGGTGGGAGGTGCTCCAAAAATCACTGCAGATGGTGACTGAAGCCACGAAATTAAAAGATGCTTGTTCCTTAGAAGGAAAGTTATGACCAACCTAGACAGCATATTAAAAAGCAGAGACATTACTTTGTCAACAAAGGTCCATCTAGTCAAGGCTGTGGTTTTTCCAGTAGTCATGCATGAATGTGAGAGTTGGACTATAAAGAAAGCTGAGCACTGAAGAATTGATGCTTTTGAACTGTGGTGTTGGAGACGACTCTTGAGAGTCCCTTGACTGCGAGGAGATCCAACTAGTCCATCCGAAAGGAAATCAGTCCTAAATATTCATTGGAAGAACTGATGCTGAAGCTGAAACTCCAATACTTTGGGCACCTGCTGTGAAGAACTGACTCATTTGAAAAGACCCTGATGCGGGAAAGACTGAAAGCAGGAGAAGAAGGGGACAACAAAGAATGAGATGGTTGGATGGCATCACCGACTCAGGGGACATGAGTTTGAGTAAACTCTGGTAGTTGGTGATGGAGAAGAGAGGCCTGGCTGCTGAACTGAACTGAACCGAGCAATGTGTTGTAAATATGATATATATGATTGACATCACTGTATGTTATAGGTGAAGGTTGTTCAGAGAGTAAACTCTAAGTGTTCCCATAAAAAAAAAAAATTTTTTTTTTCTCTTTAACTTTGTGTCTCTATGAAACGATGAATATTCTCTAACTTATTGGGGTAGTCATTTCATGATGTAAGTCAAATCATTATGCTGTACATCTTAAATTTACACAGTGCTGTATGTTAGTTATATCTCAATAAAACTGGAAGAAAAAAAGCCAATCAAGTGACATTTGAGGCAGGGCTTGAAAAATACACCCAGTACTAATGTTTTTGCATACTCAAAAGGGACCTCAAAAAAAAAAAGAAAGAAAGAAAAATCAGGGCCTATGTATAAATTAAGCAAACAGAATGATTTCATATTCAGCCTGGCCAGATAAAAATCCTGAGAGTTACTTACTAAGCCTAACAGTCTGAAGTTGCTTTGTAATCAAATAAAGCCCCCCATAGGTGGTTTTAGTCTTCCTTCGTTCAACAGTGTCCACCCACCGCTGCAGCCAGGCTGGTCTCTTCTCTGCCAGAGTTGGGTCATTCTTCATTCTGCCACCAGTCACATATGTACATGTACCTGCATGCATACTCAGTCATGTACAACTCTTTGCAATCCCATGGATTGTAGCCCTCCAGGCTCCTCTGTCCATGGGATTTCCCAGGCAAGAATACTGGAGTGGGTTGCCATTTCCTTCTCCAGGGGATCTTCCCAACCCAAGGATTGAACCTGCATCTCTTGTGTCTCCTGCATTGGCAGGCAGATTCTTTACCACTCAGTCACCTGGGAAGCCCAGTCACGTGTAAGGCACCCTAACTGAACTTCACTGATGAGCAATGAGGGACTATAGAATTTTCCGGAGGAGGAGACTGACATGACTCATTCATATTTTAGAACGCAATGAAGATAAGTTTCTGTAATGAAATGTAAATCTACATGCTTTAACAAAGAGCAAAATAAAAGTGACTAAAGTAAAATAACTTTATTCTTTCTCTTGCATGTTAAAGTCTGAAGTGGTAGATGGTCCCTGAGCATTAGGAAACACAGTCCTCCAGTGACCCAGACTCCTTCCATTTTGGTGTCCCATCTTCCACTGTGGTGTTGCCTTTATTTACAGAGAAAAATCTACTCACCATCATTGCGTACACGTTCTTACTCACAGGATACAAGAAAGAGGAAGTATAGACCAAGTGGCATGATGTAGAAATTACACATGTCATCTCTTCTACTCACATCTGTTCAGACAGAATCCAGTCACATAGCATACCTCACTGCAAGCAAGGTAGCCTCTAGCTAAACAATCCTGCCACCAACTAGAACTTGGAATTCTATTATAAAAAGAAGGAATACTAGGGAACACTTGGCTATCTCTAATATGCTTTCTGAACAGCTGACTCATTGGCAAAGACCCTGATGCTGGGAAAGATTGAAAGCAAAAGGAGAAGAGGGTAGCAGAGGATGAGATAGTTGGATGGTATCACCTACTCAATGGACATGAGTTTGAGCAAACTCTGGGAGAGAGTGAGGGACAGGGAGGCCTGGTGTGCTGCAGTCCATGGAGTTGCAAAGGGTCGGACACAGCTTAATGACTGAACAACAACAAATATACTTTCCTTCCTTTCCCCTCTGAACTGCCGTAAGCTATACTGTTTCAGCCATGACATCGACCTACTAATATGTGAATACAGAACCAGAGCCTTGCAGATAAAGCAATGTGTGTTGGGAGCGTGTATGTGTGTTGTGAGTATGTTTGTGGGGGAGGGATCACTATTTTTTATGCACCTATAAATAGTACGCCCATGCCATGATAAGTGGTTTACTGTGTGCTTAGTTGCTCAGTTGTGTCTGACTTTTTGAGACCCATGGACTGTAGCCTGCCAGACTCCTCTGTCCATGGGATTCTCCAGTTAAAAATACTGGAGTGGGTAGCCATTCGCTTCTCCAGGGGATCTTCTCGACCCAGGGACCCAACCCAGGTCTCCTGCATTGCAAGTGGGTTCTTTACCATCTGAGTTACTCCAGGAAGCCCAGGTGCTTTACATACCTTATTAAAACCAGTTCTCAAAATAACAATAAAAAGTGAAAATGAAGTCGCTCAGTCATGTCCGACTCTTTGCAACCCCATGGACGGTAGCCTACCAGGCTCCGCGGTCCATGGGATTTTCCAGGCAAGAATTTTCCTTCTCCAGGGGATCTTCCCAGCCCAGGGATCGAACCCGGGTCTCCTGCATTGCAGGCAGATGCTTTACCATCTGAGCCACTCTCAAAATAACAATAAAAGGTAGGTATTAATTACTATCCCCAATATAGCTGAGGAATCAAGGTTTGAAAAATATATGGTACAAAACTGATAAGTAGTAGAAACTGGATTTGCTCTCAGATATATTTAATTCCAATTTTCTTTCCCTACAGCGTTTTCTACTTAAAGTCTTTTTCTGAACTGATGATAAATTTAAGACTCCTTTTTCCTTTCTGGCATATGCAAATCAAATTATTTTTTCCTGATCCTTAATAATTATCCATGACTGCAGGGAAACTCAATCCATACATTGTCTAATTTCTTGTCCTTGAATAACCTGAAATTGAATATAGTATGGTGTTTCATGACTAACCAATATCTGAGAAACTGTGGTAATTTTAGCAAATACTAGATTTCCTATTCCAGGGACCACACAAGGAAAGCCAAGTCTTCTTTTTTGTTTGGCTTTTGGGTTTTTTTTTAATCTTCATTTTATTTTTTAAAAAATCAACTGAGAAAACATTCTGTTTGGTTCCAAATGTCCAACTATCTTTCTACATTCTAAAACTCCACACATGTTCTTGATGATGCATGAGAATTCCTATCTACATTTCATAAACAGCAATGAATATCCTCCACTACTTCGGACAAAGAGGATCCCGATCTATGAAACAGGTCCCCAGATCACTCTTTCCATGGGGCCAGGATGCAATTTGCTAGCAAATTGGAGTCAGAATTGGATTTTTAAAGAGAACCTTCCCACAGTTATAAACATCCTTAATTTTTACAGCAATACATTGACTTCAAACTGGACTCCTAATTATTGCAATATTTCCTTTAAAAGCCTGCATTGTAGATTCAGCAAGGTCCAGACATCTGCTTCAAATCCAGAAATTTCTTTCCTTTCTCAAAAAGGTTGCTCTCCTCCAATTAGCCTCACCAGAACGGCGGGAGCAAGTGGAGCTCTGCGGATGGGGTTTCGTATTTACTGGGCACATTCCAGTCTCACCAGCCTTCTGCCACGAGGAACCATAATAACCACTTTGCCTGCTGCACCCAGGACCAAATGGCTTTTGAAGTACAAAACAGATATGACTTAAGCCTTTTTAAAATATCCCTTTGCAAACCTTGGGTTTTTCATAAGTAAATGCAATTTCCCTAAGACAACACATTCTTTGACATTTCTATTGGCCGTAAATTTTAAGTATTGGTGGGAGAAAACTTTTGTTGTTGTTGTTGTTGAGGCCTACCTTTACATACCTGAAGTCAAAATTCTGGAGGCTGCTTGCCTGGAATTGGTTTGAGGCAGTAACTGCTGCCCCAAACCCAGAGAGCTACAGTCATGATGAATATTTTGATTAATACTTAAACTTGTCTTTCATACCTGATGATTCTAAAGCTCCCAATGAATGTCCTTATAGTAAATGCCAATATGGTTAAATGACTTATTTTAACTTAAGTCTACCTTCTCTAAGAGTCTTGTGCTAAAAAAGTATAGATCTGGGCTTCATACAAATGTAGATTTAGAGCACAACTATACTACTTATTAGAAATGGTCTTATCTGAGACTTTTACGTTCTGGGCTCAGTCAACCTCGGGTCTCATTTTTCCCCGTCTGTAGAATGGAGGAGATTGGGAATTTTAAGAGTCAATGTGAATCATGTATCTCTCACCAGTTTATCTCCAAGCTGAGAACTGATTGTTCGCAAATTCAAGGAGAAAAAGAAATCAATTTCACTTGATAAAGTGAGTTTAGGGAATGAGGCTTGAGTATGGTATATTCAATTAGAGTTGTCCATGGAGAAGGGAATGGCTACCCACTCCGGTATTCTTGCCTGGAGAATTCCATGAACAGAGGAGCCTGGTGAACTATAGTCCATGGGGTCACAGAGTCAGACACAAATGAGGAACTACATTGGTTGATTAGAGTTGTGACTCTGGGGCTCAGAGGAGAAACCTGGGCTGGAGATAAGATTACTTGTGGAAATCATTAGCTGACTTCCCGTAATCGAAGCCATGAGAAAAGATGAGATCACACAGAGTTTGTTTAGACTGAGAAAAGAAAAGGCAGAGATTCAGATGGGCAGGGCAGAAGGATCTGGGCAGGGGTCTGAGTCACATCCAGGCCGAGAATGTACTCCATCATGGACATATTTTGGCTGGGAGAGGCTTTCCCTGCTCAGCTTGTTGGAGACTTCCCTTAGATCCAGGGGCAAGACCAGTAACTCTGCGTGGCTTGGTTAGAGGGTGAGGTGTGATTTGTGGTATCCTTGTAGCCACACATTTTATGCAGTGGTGGATTCTTGCTATCAGTTAGCTTCAACACTCCAAAAATACTAAGTAATAACACTCTGTAGTCCATGTCACCCCCAAAATTCCAATGCATCAACAACTTTCTTTAAATTGTCTTGTTTGTTGGATTTTGTTATGCACACCAATATCAGTTTGTGGAATCTCCCAGGAAAAGTCTTTTGTCAAACATAGGTCTCAGTTTTCATTTTAGAAGAAAATGTCCTCAGAGTTTATGTGTATCCTTTCTAACCAGAAATTCAGTTCATCTAACTAAACCAAGGAAGTTAGTTTGCCAGAGGTCCAGGATTGCTCTGGCATAGCTGAAGCTCTTTGTGGGCAAGGCTACTACTCACTTATGTAGCTCATGCACTGCTCAACTCTGGGGCTTCCACTTACAATAGATTTTATGTGATCATTGTCACATAGCATTTGAGCAAAGGTCATTTCCTAAAGTAGAGCAGGGTATAGTCTACACAACCATATACAGCAGTCCTAAATCCACCCAAGGTTCTTTTCTTGCTTTCAATACAGCCAACCAGACACCAGGGCTCAGCCAATATTCCAGCTGCAGACAGCTTATTAGCTTCAGAAGACAAGCATCGTCTCTCCAGTCCATGGATGAGGCCACAGAGATCTGGTCAGAGGGATGGAAGGAATTATGCAGGGTTCTCCCACCCACTGAGTTATAGCTAGGGCCAAGGAGATCTGTCTTTGGCAGCAGCTGGGGCTGACTTCTCAGAGCACTGGTCAATCCCTTGTCCTCGTTAGTAAAGTTTCTGAAAGCCTTACAATTGAGTCTGAGCATGAGAATTAGCCAGCTAAGTGGGCTCCCCTTTCACGGCCTTAGCTTCTTCCTCCTCTAGCTCCATCTCCCTCCCATGATCTGGACTTAATGCTAAAAACCAATATAGAGGACATGCCTTTGAGGCATGAGTGACTAAGAGGCAGGAAGAAAGAGTACATGAGAGAATCTAAAAAGATGTAGAAGACGGCTGGGGTAGGAAAACCATTCTAACCACCTTATCCTGATGATGACCAATGGATGCCCCTAAATCAGACAGCCCTTCTCTAGCTGTATCCTCCAAGATATCTTTCAGGGTTTCATTCCAAATAACTTTGCTCTTCGATCCACAGAATGAGGAAAGTTCTGAAATGCATCTCCATATTGCTGCATTCCGTTTCCCTTTCCCATATGTACCAGCTGATTCCAATAGTGTTTACTACTCCTACATATACCTGGGGAGGGGGGCTTGCCTGGTGACTCAGATAGTAAAGAATCTGCCTGCAAGGCAGCAGACAAGGCTTTGATCCCTGGGTTGAGAAGATCCCCTGGAGGAGGGCATGGCAACCCACTCCAGTATTCTTGCCTGGACAGAGGAGCCTGATGGGCTACAATCCATGGGATTGCAAAGAGTCAGACATGACTGACTAAGCACAGCATAGCATCTGGGGTTTAGTTGAAGTTAAGGATAGAGAACAGATGTTTATCTTTCAGCCCAAGTGCAAAGGAGTGGTACTGGCTCTCTGGAGTGCTACTTTAACCAGCATTTTGATGCTTTATCTAGGGGGCTTTGTTTACAGATTCTAAAGCAATGTGTATTTCTCAAGCTTTAACGAAGTTATGTCGGCAGTGAGCTAGTTATGTTTGGATCCAATAAGACCCATTACCTGTCTGAGTGCCCTTAAACTTCCCAGTGAGGGTCATGCCATGGCTCATGGGTCATGACCTGCAGTGGAGGAAGGAATTTGGCTGAGCTATTGGGGTGCTCAGTACTGTATGGAACCGCTTGGGTAGAAAGTGTAATGATAGGATCTGGCCCCTGATCCTCAAGGAGGTTCTGGTCTACTAGAGGTCTACTACTACTACATACTACTACATATGTATATATATGTAAATATATAGCAACAGCAGATTGGTAACAGCTATGATACTTTATGTTCACAGGAAAGGATGTGTTCAGTTCTTCCTATGGTCACAAAGATAATATAGAACAAGACTTGGAAGCACTAGAAAGACTATGCATTAGAGAAGGACAAGGAAGAGTGCGTGGGCATTTTGAAGACAGGTCTAGAAACAAGTTAATGGCATGATGTACATCTGGAATGTAGGTAGCATGGCAGAGAGCAAAAGGAACTCAAGCTTTGGGCCAGAAAGTAGAAGCATAATTACCAAGTCAGGGAATGAGGAACTGATGTGGGACATTTCAACAACAGGAGTAACTGGATCACATCTATGCTCTAGAAAGTTTACTCTGTAACATGGAGACTGAACAGTGAGTTGAGAAGCAGGGAGTAAGGTTAGAATGCTTTCCTCTAGGCAATAAATGATGGACTGACTGGATGGTAAGATCAGACCAGCCGAGGCAGAGGAGGCAACAGACAGAATATTTAGGAGCTAGACTCCAGAGAACATTTTGATGATCTGCAGATATGTGGATACTGGGGATAAAGGAGCAAGAGAACCCTAGGCTGACCGCAAGATGCTGCATAACATCAATTCTCTGAATGAAGGATAAGAGGAAAGAGGAGCACACAGCCAGGAGAAGAGCTTGAGGTCTGTACCCTGACCCATGCCTACCACTCCCATCTCAGCCTTAAACGGTGACCAGTATAGAGGGACTTTGTTGGGAGAATGTGGGAAGCATCCAGGCACTGTCGGACCTTCACTATACAGAAAAGTTCTTAGAAATAATGTTCTAGATGCAACTTCTCAGATACTCCAAAAAAGAAAAGAACGGCGAGAACTCTGAATCTCCAATACTTTGGCCACCCGATGTGAAGAGCCAGCTCACTGGAAAAGACCCTGATACTTGGAAAGATTGAGGGCAGGAGGAGAAGAGGGCGACAGAGGCTGAGATGGTTGGATGGGATCATCGACTCAATGGACATGAGTTTGAGCACACTCGGGGAGAGGGTGAAGGACAGGGAAGCCAGGCATGTTGCAGTCAGTGAGACTGCAAAGAGTCGGACGTGACTGAGTGACTGAACAATAACAAAGAGTGCTGCTACTAATAACAGCTAAATAATTAAAAATAGTAATATCTAATGACAATGCAAATGTCTATACAATGAATTTGTTTATTTAATGCTGCTGCTGTTACTATACGTGAGTGTTTTGTCACTTCGGTCGTGTCTGACTCTTTGTGACCCTGTGGACTGTAGCCCGCCAGGCTCCTCTGTCCATGGGATTCTCCAGGCAAAAATACTGGAGTGGGTTGCCATGCCCTCCTCCAGGGGATCTTCCTGATATCGAATAACATATTTTCTTTCTGCATCCTTTTTGCCCCTTCCCTAGGGTCAGACACAAATGCAGTGTTTTAATCTTTCCAATGGTCCTTTGCAAAAGAAACTTGTCTTGAAGCTTTTATAATAATATATATTTATCTGTTTCAAATGGGGCTTCCATGATAGCTCTGTTGGTAAAGAATCCACCTGCAATGCAGGAGACCCCAGTTCAATTCCTGGGTCGGGAAGATCCTTTGGAGAAGGGATAGACTACCCACTCCAGTATTCTTTGGCTTCCCTTGTGGCTTGGCTGGTAAAGAATCCGCCTGCCATGCAGGAGACCTGGGTTCAATCCCTGGGTTGGGAAAAACCCTTGGAGTAAGGAAAGGCTATCCACTCCAGTATTCTGGCCTGGAGAATTCCATGGGGTCACAAAGAGTTGGACACGACTGAGCGACTTTCACTTTCACTTTCTCTGTTTAAAACACTTTTGGATTAGGTGCCTGTATTTTCATTTGTGTATTCACATATACATTTATATGCATATATATTTGTATATTCCTTTTTAAACTGACACTCTTATCTATCCTGTTAATTTGTCATATTATGAGCTACATATTAAATAAAAATTTAAGGAAGAAAGATAGGCATTCTAATAATTTCCCATATTCTTAAACAGCATTTTGTATAATCTCTAAGAGTGCCTAGTACATAAGATCTCAAATAAATATTCATCCAGTCAATTTGTCTAATAGAATTAATACAAAAAATATGCTTATATGGGTAAGGATATAACTTTCACTGTGAAGTGCTTAAGCAGGAGGAGGCTGAGGCAATAGCAGGAAGGTGAGGGAGGTGACCTCTGGGGCCCTCTTGGTTCTGCTGCTCTCAGAGTGCGTGTCTGCTTCACTCCAGGAGGACCATGAAAACACCCACCTGTGAGGGGAACATGGCGTCCTGGTGTGTGTGTGAGGGGTCTCCCTGGGACTTGCCATGGTTGGTTGGGAAGGAAGAGTGGCTGGGAAGTCAGTCTTGGGTCACTTTTTCCCCTAGTTTGGGGGAAAAAAAATAATATTCTTTGTATTCTGCATTACTCCATCACCACACTCAAAAGGTCTCCTTGCCAAGTGAAGGTGTCACCTCGAGGGACAAAGCTCTCCATGTGGAGCCCCACACATAGACATTTCTGTTTCTTAATCCAAAAACTTTTATACTTTTGATTTAGAGTAAACTGCAAATTTGTCTGAGTGCTACACAAAAACATATGTGCTTTCTATTTTCTTTTCTCTGAGGCCTGGTTCACATATTAAAATAGACAGAGACATTTGGGGGATGGTCTAAGTATATTCCTTTGCATCAGACAGTCCTGGTTAAAATCCTGCTCTGTCACTATCCGTGTTAAGAAATTTGCTTGACTCTTTGAACCTGCTTCTAAAAATAGACAAACACCACTCTCCTGGTGGAGTTTGGGAGGGGTTAATAGAAGAACAAACATGAGCATCTAAGACAGTTCTTTGGCACAATGTAGGTGTTCAATCGCCAACACCAACTTATGACTTGGTGGCTTTTGCAATACCACACAAGGCTGCCCCCAGAAAGGCACTGTTTCATTTGTTACATGCCTAGCATATAATTATGAACCTTGGTAATCACAGTTATGTGAGACACGGAGAAAGGCTGGGGAGTAGTTTGAGGTGACGCTTCCATGCTGAAGGGCAGTTGGGAAACCTATACAAAGGATGTTCCTAAAGTCACCACAAGGCCAGGGTGCCACAGCTCCCATGCCTGGCAGTCCCTTGATAACCTGGCTGTTTTATCAGTGTGGGCTCAGTTTTTCCTTTGGTTAAACTTCCCCTTTACCACACTGAAAAAAAGCCATTGTCCTCACGAGGAAGAGTTATGCGCTGGGGAAACCACTTCTTCAGGGGAGTTGATTGTGGCCAGTCTATTCCTGGGCTCAGAGCAGAGCCAAAGCGTCCTTCTGAAGAAAGCAATAGTTCTCATGAATCATGTTTTCAGCAAGTCGAGGGCAGTTGACTGAGGGGAGATGTCTGTTCCCTGCTCTACAGGATGCTGGAGCTCATAACTCTTTCTGAGGCTGCAGGATCTGTCTTGTGGGGCAAACACAGGGAGAACAGTGGGGCCTCAGCCCTGTGGTGTGTGGCCTTTGTCTGGAATGCTTACACTTTGGATCAGCTCAAAGATGGGACTAATAAACCTCAGGGCTCAGGGGCCTCTCCTGTTCTATCAATTTCCTTAACTAACTCAGAGCTTTGGGCAGTAGGGAGAAAGTCCTCTTTTCTCTATTGCCCTTTCATGCTTGGTACGCTGGGAGAAGGCTTAGAGTGAAATCCTTGTTCATTTTGGTGGCCTTTGCCTGAAGCCTTGGGACTAGAAGTGGCACTGTGTGAACCCAGACTCTCTCCTACCTTGTGGGGTGGACTCAGGGCAAAGACTGAGCTGGTTTGAAATTCTGAGTGGAAGTGCCTGTGCAGGATGTTCAAAACATCATGATTTCCCTGAAAATGGAACACAAAGTATCTCAGTGGCAGAGACTATAAACTTGTGATTCCACCAGACCATGGTGCAGTCTCTATGTACCATGGTTTAGTCTCTGGCCAGATGGCAGGTATTTTTACAAGAAGTTTCGTTTCTCTTACTCCAGATTTCTTTATAAATAAAGTAGAAACAATACTAAGATCTTTGGTTGTTGTTCAGTCGCTAAGTTATGCGGCTCTTTGTGACCTCATGGACAGCAGCAGGCCAGGCTCCTCTGTCAGCTCCTAAAATTATAATGACCATTTCATGAAATAAATGCTTTAGAAACAGCACAATTTGGGACACATAATGAGCCTTGGGAAGTTGGTTTGTGTATTACCCTTGAGCCCCACATCTGGGGAATAAAGTTCAGTCTTACATGTGTGATAAACTGAATGGTGTCCATAGGGCAGACTCCAGACTGGAAGGTTACCTAAAGCCAGTCCCTTGATGAAGAAAAATGGGCTTCTGCAGCTTATGTAAGACTCCAGGAAGCCCAAGGGCAACCATACTATCCAACTAATAAAGATCTGAATCCACTTAGGGATTCCCCATCCTTTCATTGGAAGTTTTCTCCAACTTCCTGAGCCAAGGGTTTTTCTCACCTAGGATTCAGTCTCTGAACGTCTCTACTCCAGAGGGCTTTCTGTGTCACAATCATCCTCCTGTTTGTCATGTTTGTTTGACTCTGCATCAACCCACCTTTCCCAGACTCCCAGCTCTGTGAGTACAGGGACCAAGCCTACCCCTAGCACAGAACCGTAACAGAGTAACATTGGCTCCAGAGTTGGAGCCAATGTTGAGTTATGATGACCAATTACAGTGGGTGAAATAATGTTTTTGTTTTTTTGTTTTTTCCCACACACACACCACTAAGCAATGCTCAGGACATGAGCTGGGGGTCCTAAAATTCAACTCAATTCTGTCTACCTGGAGAGAGCATTAGATCTCACAGATTAAGGGCTCAGTCCTACAAGCCCCCTTCTCCCCAACTTCAGATGTAAGTCCCATGCTCAGGTTACCAACTATGTTTCTGACCTACCAACTATGGTTTGGAGGTGCCCACGGCCCCCTCCTTGGGTTTGATTAACTCGCTAGAGCAACTCACAGACTCAGAAAGGTAGCACTTACTAATAACAGTTTCAGTTCATTTCGGTTCAGTCGCTCAGTCGTGTCCGACTCTCTGCAACCCCATGAATCTCAGCACGCCAGGCCTCCCTGTCCATCACCAACTCCTGGAGTTCACTCAGACTCACGTGCATCGAGTCAGTGATGCCATCCAGCCATCTCATCCTCTGTCATCCCCTTCTCCTCCTGCCCCCAATCCTTCCCAGCATCAGAGTCTTTTCCAACGAGTCAACTCTTCGCATGAGGTGGCCAAAGTACTGGAGTTTCAGCTTTAGCATCATTCCTTCCAAAGAAATCCCAGGGCTGATCTCCTTCAGAATGAACTGGTTGGATCTCCTTGCAGTCCAAGGGAATCTCAAGAGTCTTCTCCAACACCACAGTTCAAAGGCATCAATTCTTCGGTGCTCAGCCTTCTTCACAGTCCAACTCTTACATCCATACATGACCACTGGAAAAACCATAGCCTTGACTAGATGGACCTTTGTTGGCAAAGTAATGTCTCTGCTTTTGAATATGCTATCTCGGTTGGTCATAACTTTCCTTCCAAGGAGTAAGCGTCTTTTAATTTCATGGCTGCAGTCACCATCTGCAGTGATTTTGGAGCCCCCCAAAATAAAGTCTGACACTGTTTCCACTGTTTCCCCATCTATTTTCCATGAAGTGATGGGACAAGATGCCATGATCTTCATTTTCTGAATGTTGAGCTTTAAGCCAACTTTTTCACTCTCCTCTTTCACTCTCATCCAGAGGCTTTTTAGTTCCTCTTCACTTTAGTGGAGTACTATAAAAGAGTATAAAAGATGGTAACAATAACCCGGTGTACGAGACAGCAAGAGACACTGATGTATGGAACAGTCTTATGGACTCTGTGGGAGAGGGAGAGGGTGGGAAGATTTGGGAGATTGGCAATGAAACATGTAAAATATCATGTGGGAAACGAGTTGCCAGTCCAGGTTTGATGCACGATGCTGGATGCTTGGGGCTGGTGCACCGGGATGGCCCAGGGGGATGGTATGGGGAGGGAGGAGGGAGGAGGGTTCGGGATGGGGAACACATGTATACCTGTGGCGGATTCATTTTGATATTTGGCAAAACTAATACAATTATGTAAAGTTTAAAAATAAAATAAAATTAGGGGGAAAAAAATAAATAAATAAATAAATAAATAAAAGAGTACAACTCATGAAGAGATGTGTAGGTCAAGGTATGGAAAAAGGGCAGAGGGTTTCCCTTCCCTTTCTGTAGGTTCAGCTCTGTCCAAATCTCCAAGTGTCCACCATCCCATAAGTTCTCTGAACCTTGTCTTGTTGAGTCTTTATGGAGGCTTCATTATATAGACATGACTTTTTTTTGTTTTTTTCCTGGCTGCACTGGGTCTTTGTTGCTGCATGAAGGTTTTCTCTAGTTGCAGTGAGTGAAGGCTACTCTTCCTTATGATCTGTGGGCTTCTCATTGCGGTGGCTTCTCATATTACAGAGCGCAGGCTCTATGATGTGAAGGCTTCAGTAGTTGTGGCACATGGGCTCAGTAGTTGTGGCTCACAAGTTTTAGAAACAGGCTCAACAGTTGTGGTGCACAGGCTTAGTTGCTCTGCGGCATGTGGGATCTCCGAGGGTCAGGGATTGAACCTGTGTTTCCTGCATTGGCAGGAGGATTCTTTACCACTGAGCCATCAGGGAAGCCCTACATAGACACAGTTGATTAAATCATTGGCCATTGATGATTGAATTCAATCTCCAACTCCTCCCTTCTCCCTAGAGTTCAAAAGGTAGGGCTGAAAGTTCTAGCACTTCATTTAATGCTGGTTTCCTGGCAACCAGTCCTCAATATTATGTGCTTTCCATAAGTCACTTCATTTACATAAACCCTCTTGTGTTGGGAAAGGGCTTATTGTGAATAACAAGACACCCATTCTATTGTTAAGACTCTGAAGCAATTTTAAGAACTGAGGATAAGAGAACAGATATTATACCAAAAAATATTCTTATCATTTAGGAGATTTCAAGGGTCTTGGGAACTGTGAAACGGGTACCATGGATAAAGACCAAAAATACATGAGAAATATATATTTTGTCATCTGAATTACCAAATATATATTTCTTATAAATCACAATATTTCATACACCAAAATTTCTAAACAGTTCTATTATGAACTCAGTTCAGTTCAGTCACACAGTCATGTCCGACTCTTTGTGACCCTGTGGACTGCAGCACACCAAGATTCCCTGTCCATCACCAACTCCTGTAGCTTGCTCAAACTCATGTCCATCGCTTCAGTGATGCCACTCAACCATCTTGTCCTCTGTCGTCCCCTTCTCCTCCTGCCTTCAATCTTTCCCAGCATCAGGGTCATTTTCAATGAGTCAGTTCTTCGCATCAGGTAGCCAAAGTATTGGAGTTTCAGCTTCAGCATCAGTCCTTCCAATGAATATTCAGGATTGATTTCCTCTAGGATTGACTGGTTGATCTCCTTGAAGTCAAGGGACTCTCAAGAGTCTTCTCCAATACCCT
>NW_011494879.1:11215863-11253301 GCF_000754665.1 Bison bison bison | reverse complement strand
AGCAATACCACAGTTCAAAAGCATCAATTCTTCTGCACTCAGCTTTCTTTAGCGTCCAACTCTCACATCCATACATAACTACTGGAAAAACCATAGCCTTGACTAAGACGGACCTTTGTTGGCAAAGTAATGTCTCTGCTTTTTAATATGTGTGTCTAGGTTGGTCATAGCTTTTCTTCCAAGAAACAAGCGTCTCTTAATTTCATGGATTCAGTCACCATCTGCAGTGATTTTGGAGCCCAAGAACTATTTCTTACCAACTCACTCCTTAGACTTACAGATTTGTCTTCCTTGAAATGTGAGCCACCGCTTTTCCTTCCTGCCATTCAAAAGGTATTCACCCATCAGTCACATGTCCTCCAGATTTCAAGTTCCTTAAGATCTCACATTCATCTTTGCATTCACAGTGACTAGCACTGCTGTTCTGTGATTGTTTTTAAGTAAATGGATGACTATACCTGCAAGGACAAAATGGAAAAAATGGTAACTATAATTCAGAAGAAAAAAGATGCAAATTTAAAACAGAAACCACCCTATTTCCCCTTGCCCCCACATCCTAGCATAGGACATACTTAGCTGTTTCTGGCTCTAGCCCACACCGAGTTCCAGTTCAGGTTGGAACACTTGACCTCTCTCCTTCAGCCCCCAAATCCACTTTGCCCCATGACACAGGATAAGTAGCTCAAAGTGAATATGAGAAGTCATTTTTCCCTTTCCTAATCTATAGACTTTATTTCTAGTTGGAGACAGTTTAGAACCAGAAGCATTGAAATACCAACAACAAAAAAGCTTAGTTCAACTAGAACCTATTATTAAAAATCATCATTTTGGGTCTATTTCTGCTGCTGGTTGCCTCATGGGAGCCTCTGACTCATTTCCTGTTCATGCCTAGGCTGAGCAAGAACAGTGATCTTCGTTTCATGTTCTCGCCATATTCTTTTCCATCTGCAAAAGCCTGCCATCTTTTTTCTATGGTGTATGGCTATGTGAACACCAAGATGACATGACTCCTAGAAGAAATTACTCAAAATGGTATATTTATTCAAAAGAATGGCTTTTTATTTAGGCCTTTCGATACTGGGCAATATTTAAGGGAAACAGTTAGGACTGTTCTCAGTGGTTGGTTATGCTGATCTGAATATATCAACTGCCATATTCCAAAGGCAGAGCTCCAAGGGAGAAGTTGATGAAAAGAAGCCCTGGCAGTTCCAGGGCCCAGAACTGTGGTCTTGCCCCAGAAGCCAGGAAAGCTCAGATCTTAGACCAGAGCCAACTCTCTCCCTGGAGAAGTAATCTATTATTTTTAATATGGATAATTCAATATCACCTGGAGCTCAGATCAGAATGTATGTTAGAGATACAACTTGGAAATTACAGGTTTTGGTGAAGTTATTGAAATCATGGAGGTAGGCAAGATAATCTAGGGGAAAAGGATAGAGTAAGAAGATAATGAGATGAGAACTAAGTCCTAAGGGCTTTCAAACCCATAAAGACACACAGAGGAAGAAGAGCCAGCAAGAGGGTCATGGGAGTTGAGTTGGAATCCCTTAAGTATCTTCCACTCTCAGAGTTGTCTGGGGCTGCTTTCTGACCCTGACTTCACAGTGGCTAGGTTCCTGGCTGCTAGCGCTGCAGAAGTCCATAGCCTATCTGCCTAAAGGGACTTCCTCCAGGGATCTGCACATTTCTGCCTTATAATCTCTTGCATTGGCTTGTCTTTCTCCCCCATGCCCCCAGCAGGACACAAGACCCCCATAACCACCCCCCAACCCCTCCACCCCACCCATCGTCTAGACTCCCAGCCACCCATAGAACAACAAGCCTAAACAAGCCTCCTGGGCAGGCTCCCCAGGCCCTTCAGTCCCCCAGTGAATGCTGAGACTCTCTGGCCCAGATTTCTCAGCTCATCACATCTGCTGGTTTGAGAATCCTGGTCTTTTACATTAATATCAAAGTCTTGAGAAAAAAAGAGGCATGAAATAGGGACACCTGGGGTTACCCTGCAAGCCCTGGAAATACCAGGACTTAACATAAGCACCTCTCAGGGTTTTGCTGTGGGGAAGGAATGCAGGGAAACCTCTTGCCTGGGAGGTAGTCCAGTCAGGAAACGTCAGTAATTTCCAGAGATGTAGATGTATTCCTGGAGGAGAGACTGGCTGGGGTCAATGAGACAAGATTTGAAAATGAGGAATAATCCTGATCCTTAAGGGAAGAATTGGTGTGCAAAGTGCAATCAATTTGCAATGAGATGAGCACAGAAATTGAGAGTAAGCATCTAGAAGATTGTACAGCAAATGATAGAGCTGTGATCTCAAAGTGTATGATCATTTTCCTAGTAAGTCATTCTATTATATTTTATAAAATCATCAGGCTATAACGGAATTTTTTTAAATTCGGTCTTTCATCACATAAAATTTGAGAAGCACAGTTATAGTCTGAGGCCCATCAGAAGTTAAACCTTGTGTACAAGAAACACAGAAATGATTGGCCCTGAGGGTCTGAGGATGGGGGATGGTTAAGAGGAGCTAGTAGGGATTCTACTAGTTTTATAATCCAAACCCTAAGAGTTTCTTTGTCTGGAGTTCAGCTTCAGTTTCATGACAAACTGATTCATTGTGTATGGTAACCCTCATTACATGCTTTTTTTAGTAGAAGAAGAAAATAAATGTATCCTCTGCACAATGTTTCAGAAGGAAGAACCCATCACTGTTACTACTCTTTATTGAGTGGCAGAGCCAGAATTTGCAAGGTGGCTGCCTAAGGACCTTCGCACAGGATGCCTCTTCTACTTGGCAAGGGCTTCCCCAACTGTGTCCCTTCCCCACTGTGCTTTCAAGTTTCCTCCAGAGTAGAGCTCATGCACTTAACTTCTTCAGGTGCCTCTCCTGCTGCTCGCCTCCCTTCACCGAGTTCACTGCTTCTTATGCTTATCCTGCATGGCAACAGTAACAGCATTAACTAAGCAATCAATTGTTCAATTTCTATCTTTCAAAAGGTGTGAGTTTCTAGGGGGCAAAAGCCTAATCCAGGGAGCCCAGCCTCCAGGATCTAATGCCTCATGATCTGAGGTGGAGCGGATATAATAATAATAGAAATAAACCGTACAATAAATGTAAGGTGCTTGAATCACTCTGAAACCATCTCCCTCTACCCTCCACTCTCCAATTTGTGAAAAAATTGTCTCCCATGAAACTGGTCTCTGGTGCCAAAAAGGTTGAAGACTGCTGACCTAATTTACCCTCTTCACTATTATATCCTTGTAGCCTAATACTGTTGACACATAGCAGGTGTTTGATACATATGTAGAGTAAATAAACACATAAATGAATGGATGGATCAATATATGTCAACCTCTTCCCCATAATTAGAAAAATGGTCTCTTCTCCCATTTTGCTGTCTCTTCCACCCACACGTCCTGGCTTTGACAACACTGAAGATAAGCAATTAACAGTCTCAAGATTCTAATTCCTTCGATGTGTGCTGACGGAGAAACCCTGGCATGGCTTTGGCACCCCTAGGCCCATGTTTTCCCCTCTAGGGCATTTCCTGGAGGGCAAGCAACAGTCAAAATCATTTGCTATCTAAAGTAAATTTGCAAACCTTTGTAATGTATCAATCCAATTTCCTTTGAAAAACATATACCCAGATAGTCTTTAAATCCTGAACACTGGTTTGTTTCATTTTCCTGATATTTACGACATGCGAAGCAGGAATGGTTCATAACAGAAGGGCCAGAGTGGCCTCCTGTGTAAAGCCGAGAGCGCTGCAATCCTGCGTGCCTGCATTCACTGCCATTACTGATAATAAGAGTGAGGTGCATAATGGCTGTTCCTGTAAATCTTTCCAGAGGATAATATACCCCTTTATTTAAGATAGCTGATATAGTGTGAATAAAGGCCTCTCATCTTTACCACTTCTCATTTCTATTAAGAAAGGAATCACACAACGTTTTAGGGCTCTAAACTAATTAACTGTGCATATGGAGCTGGAGGGGTGAGCCTTTGTGCAGAATGGGTTATTCCTGAATCTACAATCAGAGGAGGCTGGAGTTCTGGGACTAGGAACCCTGGGCGTGATTGAACTTCAAGGTGCTGGCTCTGATTGGAAGAGGTGGTCTGCTTACCTCTTGGCAAAGGAGAGGAATTGCTAAGTCAGCGGTGAAGAGGGAAGAACTGAGGACTAAGGCAAATAAGGGAACTAGAGAAAAAGAGATTAAATCCTTTGAAAGACTTCAAGTGTCTGCCGCATTGCCTTCAAACCTGACCACATGCTGGGCACCCTGAAACTTGCTCATAGCAGTGATTCTGCCCAGAGCAGATTTCTCAGAGGTCCTTGATATGAAAATCTGACTATGTTTGGAGAGCAGAAATGGACAAAATGAGAGCACAAGGAGTTTTGATTTAATTTAAACATATAGCAGGTATACATGCTTTCCACTTGCTATATTGTTTTTATTTATTATTCACCTAGTTCTTGATGCTTGCCAGACCCTTCTGGCTAATGTCGACATTAACTGATGTTTGGTCTTAAGCTGTGACATATGTAATTAACAAACGAGATAAATATATGTTTTGCCACTCTGATAGAAGCAGTGTAATTAAATATTTTTCTGTACATTCCTTCCTTCGGGAGATATTCACAATCAGCAAGAGGATAATTAAAACAACAAACCAATACGTTTCCAGAATACTACAAAAGAGGCAATTTCTATGAAAGCCACTAATTCAAAACTCAAAAAATTATTTGATATGAACCCTTAGTAAGCACTCAATGAAGACATGTTCCATTAAATTGAACTGAGCTAAAAATTCAAAGAAATCATTTATATGCAATTCAAAGCAGTGCTTTTCAAATGTCAGGAAGTTGGAAGCTACTCTTTTATTCACAATTTCCATGTAGTTTGAGGGGGGAGAAAAAGTATTTGTCTTCTGTTATTTCTTCTTCTCCCTTCTGTAATTAGATGAAGGTTATATAGTCTTGTTAAGACAGTCTCTTTTGACTTTTCAAATTATACGAACAATATAAAGCAGATAGATGTTTTCCAAGAGAGGAATGGGGCGGGGGGGGAAGAAAAGAAAAAAAAGACCTCACAGAATCTTTGCATTGCCAGGAGGGTCAAGAGTGACAAAGCCGGCTTCAAGGACAGCCATACCCTCATCACTCAAGGGGGAATTATCTCATTCCTGCTGTTTACTGATTTCATTTCTGTGGTGTTTTCTTCTCCTCCTCTAGTCCAAATCTCCAATCCACTCTTGTTGTTTGTTTGTCTTCCCAGATGTTCCCTGGACACTTCTTGATTTTAAAGCAAATGCAGTAAATGTGGAGTATTTCCAACTTGAAGGTGACTTGCTCCACCCCTACCACATAACTCAGGGGCTTGGCTGCTCAAAGTTGGGGTTAAGTGACACGTGACTCTGAGGCATGTCTGTAAAAATGCCCATGAAGCAAGAAAGAGACTCATAATACTGCTTTTTCAAAGTGCAATCCAACACCCAAATCTACCAAGAGCTAGTGGGCCCTTGCTCATGACAATTAAACATTAACAGGCCCCAGGGCCCTGGGAGCAGGGCCCAGCAAGCCTTTGAAAGCCTGTTTGCCAATTAAACAGCGGCTGACATGAGCGTCAAGGTGGCAGGGATCCAAAGCAGAGATAGATAGGAACGTCAAGCACTTCAGGGGCATTCATTAGCTCCCAGACATTCCTGGCGTGGCCTGTTTCTTTACTGTTGCCGAATCCACACCCTGCTCGGGAACTTGGGGGCTCTGAGAACGTTTACTCAGATAAGCTTATTATGGAAATAGCACTTTGTCACCGTTTACGACTCACTCCTTGTTCAATTATCTTTTATCTGTGTAGAGTATTTGCCAGCTCTCTCCAGGTTCCCTCTGGGATGAAGGCAGTGGACAGAAAGCCCCCGCCGGGGCTGTGGTGGGGGAAGGCGAGGTACCACTCCGTGCTTGCCTCTCTGGTCCAGGAATGCCGGCCTCTCTCCGGAGCTTTAAAAACTACAGGGAGAACACAAGAAAAAGATCCTGTGTTTTCTGATCGTGGGAAATCTTCCTCCCCTGGAGACAGAGACCTAGGTGCTCTGTGGCCACACAGCTTGCAGAAACAGGGGTGTCATCTTGCAGGTGGCGTATAGCACAATATCATTCTGGTCCTTCTTCTTTATACAGGAATCCAAATTGTTTTTAGAAAGTCACTCCATCTCAAGCATGGGCTTCCCTGGTGACTCAGACAGTATAGAATCTGCCTGCAATGCAGGAGACCAGTGTTCGATCCCTGGGTTGGGAAGATCCCCTGGAGAAGGGCACGACAACCCACTCTAGTATTCTGGCCTGGAAAATTTCATGGACAGAGGCACCTGGAGGGCTACAGTCCATGATATTGCAAAGAGTTGGACAAGATCGAGCAACTGACACACAGCACTCCTCCCAAGCCTACCCATCCTCAAATCCAAGAGCAAATCTTAATTGGTAAAAGCATTCCCTGATTCTGGGAAAGATTGTGGGCAGGAGGAGAAGAGGACAACAGAGGATGAAATGGTTGGATGACATCATTGACTCCATGGACATGAATATGAGCAAACTCCGGGAGATGGTTAAGGACAGGGAAGCCTGGTGGGCTACAGTCCATGGGGTCACAGAGAGTTAGACATGACTGAGTGACTGAAGAACAACAACAATCAGGGTAATCTCCCTCTTTTTGCCAGGGATTGATTTGGTATTGGACCTGTGATGCAATTCTGGTCAATGCATCTGGTCAATGTATAAGGGAGAATCCGCTGGAGGAATTCTGGGAATGTTTTCCTTGCTCCTAAGAAAGAGGCAGAGAAAGAGAAGGCCATGTTCTCCCTCTGGGTTTCTTCTTCCCGTCTGGATTTGGCTCCTGGAATGGCTGTGGCATCCTGCTACTGCTATCCAAAGTTTGGAGGAGAGCACAGCTGAGAGTCACTGCAGAGAAGCAGAGCTGGAATCCTGGTACCGAGATGCCATGAGCCTGCTCTTCTGATGCATCTTTATTATACGGGATGATGCTTTGCTGTCAAAACCAATTTGTGTCAGGAGGTCGTGCTCCAGACAAACCAGGCTTCAGGGCCAGGAAACTCCATTTCCTCCACGATGCCTTCATACATGCGCTCACTCTTCAAGGCCCTTCTCTTCTTAGAGTTCCAGTGCCACTGTTCAGATTGGCAGTCCACTGGTGATCCCTGAACTCACAAGCCATCATTCAGTGGATTACACCTTCACCCCCTGTTGCCATCTACCACCCTGAGACGCTTAAGGAGACTGTTGCTGTTCAGTCACCAAGTTGTGTCCAACTCTGCTACCCTGTGTATTGCAGCACGCCAGGCCTCCCTGTCCATCACCAACTCCCAGAGCTTGCTCAAACTCATGCCTATTGAGTCGGTAATGTCATCCAACCATCTTGTCCTTTGTCATCCCCTTCTCCTCCTGCTTTCAATCTTCCCCAGCATCAGGGTCTTTTCCAGTGAGTCAGCTCTTCGCATCAGGTGGCCAAGTATTAAAGCTTCAGCTTCAGCATCAGTCCTTCCAAATGAATATTCAGGGTTGATTTCCTTTAGAAGACGATGTAGATTTTACCAATGTGTATATGCCAGCAGCTACCCTGCCAGTGAATAGGTTTAATCAAACTTCATAGATTCTGCTGCACTGTCCCCTGAGCCAATAGAATCATTACAATTCCATAACTTAGGAAGGCACATCAGTGATTCCTCACCTAAGATGTAATAATTGTCTTAAGACGTTGCCATCTCTGCCTATTTAGAGAAACGGTAAGCATCAATGACCTTATTATAAATAGGCGAATCTGGTGGACAAAGCCACTATTGGTTATTTTTTCTTAAAAATGTGAATTGGAAATTATGAAACCTACCTCAAATGTGGTGTGAACTGAATAAAATAATGCGTGTACGACCCTAACATACTGCATGACATATAGGTAGAGATCAATGAATAGCCAGAGTTTTATAGAATGCATGACCTCTGGATAGCACACATGAGGCCAGATCTAGTCAAATCACTTGAAAGGGAGAACCCATTCAGAGGAAGTCCTACTATGCAATGAATTATCCAGGTCTTTGCTAGGAAGAGAGATTCATGTGGAGAGGAGTCACTGAAGCTTTTTTTAGACAACGTAAAAAGCTGACATATGGCACTGTCCTGGTTCTTCAGAGTTCCAAGTGGAGATGCTATCCTATAATGATAAGGTGAGGCAATAAAATGCCTGTAACTTGAAAATCAAATTTTCTTTTCCATATCAGGCCAGAAGGGAATACGTCATTGTTTTCCTTCATTGAGTGCTAGTCTGTGCTCTTCATTCTTCCTAGTACATTTTCTTGAGCAAGGACAATGGATAGAATGGGCTCAGATGGATGAAAAGCATCAATATTAACCATAAATGATGCCCTTTCCCAGTCTTTAAAGTGTCAAGAGTGGGAACTCTTGGAAAGTTCCCTTTATTCTTATACTAAAATTAGAAACTAACACTGGGTTCAGTTTTGTGACCAGAGTTCCCAACTTCCTTCCCTCCCTGGCACCAAAAGCAAGATATAATTACCCAATCTAAAACTGGAAAGAATTGTGTCTATGGATTATGGTGCCAGAGAGCAAGCCTGGAGTTTAGGTTTGATGCCCACAAGAGATCTTATCATTTCTCATGGAACAAATGTTTTAGCTTCAAGTTGAAGAAGTAACCCCAAGGGCTAAAAGAACTATGGATCACACTGGACAAGGGAACTTGGGCCAGAATATGTCGGCTCATGTCACCCTGGACTGTGGTTCTTCATAGCGGGTGATGTCTTAGGGGGAAGAAACAAGCCCCCTCCCCCCGCCCCCCGCCTCATATCTGCCTCTACACTCAGACTGCCTGACCATATGGCCTCTCCTGAATTAAATGGTTGTAGCTCTGATCTGCATTTCCCCTTCATGAGGCCAATGTGATATTCTGTGTTTAATCATTTACTTTAATAAATTTAGAAATGGTAGCTCTCATAGGAAATTGAAACAAAATGAGAAAGGTTCTGAAATATGCATAAGCTTTTGATGTTTCTCTTTAGCGATATTACTCCGAATGTTTTACGGGAGTGAATTAGTCACTGCAGGCGGAGAGAGGAGAGAGAAAATGTGTAGTGTTTCTTCCCATTGAGTAACATTTAAATACACTGAAGATCCCCAAATATGTGTATGTGCCAGCAGACTTCTGAACCAGTTGTTCGGGGGACCACTTAAAAAAAATCTAAAGAATAAAAAACAATTAAGAACATACTGGACAAAAATATTGGGGGACTCTGTGGAGATAAAGTACATATTCAATTTATAGATTCATCACACTTTATAACCAAATTGGGTAAAACCTACAGCTGGGAAGGAATATTACAAACCCTTTGTATTATGGTGTTTCTTACCTTCTATTTACAGAGAGAAGTCTTGGAGTAAGACTTAAACTTTGTTATGGATAACAGTTCGTGAAAGAGTTCCATAAGTGTGAGTCTCTAGTGCAAAATTCAGAACTTAGAAACTTCGCAAATATTTTTTTCTTACCGTGATAATTTCTATCAGCCATCATAGCTCAAAACAAGACTCCTACGGGGATCTTTTTCTAAAGCTATAATGTTAAATCCAACCCCATTTGTTACATATACCACCCCTTCCCATGGGTTTGTGATGCTACTTTTATTGTGTGCTGCCATCTGCTTTTAGGGTATAGCTCCTCCTTTCCATTAAAATGTTAGTTGAGTCTTGCATCAGAAACACAGGTTTAATTTTTTTAATGACCATAGCTTTAAAAGATTTCCTACCCAGAAGTTAAATTCCTCTACATTCTTATACTTAAAAAAAAAATTAAATTATTTATGTTTATTTTCCAGACAGTTTGTCAATTTATTGACATTTTAATCAAGATTTGTGAAGTCTTTATGTGCTATTTGAGATTGTTATTATAGTCACTCTGTAAGTCATTTGATATCTTTACAATATGCACTCTTCCTGTTAAGGTAGGACATTTGTATACGCAACTGGATGTTAGCATTTCTCTTCTAATTTGGCAAGCTGTATTGTGTAGGCAGATGTGCTTTTAATGGTGCTTCATTTTTTAATCATGTTCTATTATTTGCCTATTTGTACCACAGAGCTTTTGGAAAGGGGTTGGATGTAAGTAATGAGTGAGTTTACCATCTGAGCTATAGGGAAGTCCTGGTTAAGAATCATCACATTGGTAGCCCTCCACAGTAGAGCCTTGACTGTAACTGGAGCTCAGTAGATGCCCAGAAACAATTTACAAAAAAAGAGCTGGAGCAACCAAAATCACACAGGCTCATAGCTACCCAGCTTTGCCTCAACACCCACCCCCACCCAGGGGCAGATGCTTGCTACTTCCCTCATGCCCAGCTCAGAAGTTGAAGACTGCAGCTGATTTGCTTAATGAGTGTGTATGAAGAGTAGAGAGCTATGCCTGGTGTTAGTGGTAAGGTCTTGAAACATTCTGAAAACAAACATGTGCTCTCCACATCAGATCTCAGGTCTGCACAGCCCGTCCCTTCAGAAGGAAAGCAACACCCAGCTTTTCAGGCTGAACAGATGGGTGTGCTAGGACTCTCCGTCCAGTAGAGATTTGGCAGTTCTATCTACAAAATTCTTTTTTACAGGATACATAACTCAAATTTTATCATTCAAATCTCCATGAAAATAAAACCAATGGGGAAAACTGTTTTTAGCGACTATTTTCTTGTCTTTGTTTAGCCAGAAATAAGATAATGTGTTCCTTTGGTTTTAGGTCATGCTCAAAGTCTCTCTGTGGTGTGTGCACCATGCACAGACATTGACCCACAAGTGTTCACAAGCAGGAAGCCTGCCTAAGAACATCACTCTCTTCTACCATTGGTGAATAAAACTTATGAGAATCCTATCATTTATTCATTGGACCAACATTTGTTGACTACCTTCTATATTACCCTTTGTGTGCCAGCTCATGTATTCTAAGTTATAAATACAAGTTTAGAAAAGATCATCCATGCGCTTGTATTTTCCCTCATTTTGTCTTTTGAGATCCTATGCATTTTAAAGGAATCAATTGTAGATATTAAGACATGCTTGCAAATCGAATCTATGCATACAAAGGTGTTGAATCTAATGGTACAAAGGTGTTGAAAACCAGGAGCAAGCCTGGGAGATACATTCTTCTGTTCCAGGGTGTATTAGTCATGGGAAATAGGTTCACTACTATAGAATTAGACACACACAAGGGTTAGCTCAACACAGTCATTGAATTAAGCCCCAATAGATATTAACAAAGTGAAAAGCTGTTTCTCGCTCTTGTAAGCAGTCCCAGGAAAGTGAATGGGGTTTCTGTCTTTCACTTGCTCACCTTGGAGTCTAGTTCAATTCAGTTAAGTCGCTCAGTCATGTCCAACTCTTTGCGATCTCATGAATTGCAGCATGCCAGGCCTCCCTGTCCATCACCAACTCCCAGAGTTCACTCAAACTCACGTCCATCGAGTCGGTGATGCCATCCAGCCATCTCATCCTCTGTCATCCCCTTCTCCTCCTGCCCCCAATCCCTCCCAGCATCAGAGTCTTTTCCAATGAGTCAAGTCTTCGCATGAGGTGGCCAAAGTATTGGAGTTTCAGCTTTAGCATCAGTCCTTCCAAAGAACACCCAGGACTGATCTCCTTTAGAATGGACTGGTTGGATCTCCTTGAAGTCCAAAGAACTCCTTCCAAATTGTTGCTCTGCCATTCCCAGAGCCTTACCATCATTTGTGTTTAGCTGACAGAGGAAGTGGCTCAAGCCAGCAGATTGTGGGTGCCAGGCCCAGCGGGCAGACATAGCCACTTTCCTATGTTGCTCAGCTCTCACTCCAGCACACATTCCCAGCAGCAATGGGGATGGGAAATGGAGTTCAACTGTGGTCTAGGCAGAAGAGAATAAAGATTTTGATGAACAGCTATCAATCTCTGTGCACAAAATCACAACTAGTTCTGGTAGGTGGAAATGAAAGGAAGATGCATTTGAGCTCAGTAAAAGGCAAACCCACTTCATTTTAAACATCTGACAGTGCAACATTTTGCAACATGAGAAGTTTCACATCACTCATCAAGCCAGGACAACACGTCTGCATGGCAGAGCTGCTATGAAGATCATTTCATCCTTGTGTACAGTGTATTGGCAAAACGAAAGGGCCAGCATTGGGCTCATAATCCCTCATGGTATAAAGAACATTTTTTCTTTCTTTCTTTTTTTTTTTTTGTTAAATAACACTTTATTCAGATCTCCACTCAAATGTTCCCTGCTCATGAAGGCTTCCCCTATAATCATTCCTATCAAAGAAACTCCATCACCCTCTGACATCTTGAACTTACCAGCACCTGAATTTATATTGTGGGCTATGCATGCTTGCTTATGGTTTATATCTCCTTCTGATTTCTGGAATGTAAGCCTCTTGAGGATCAGGACTTTGATTCCACTGTTGATGGCTATCCACCAATTCCTAGGACAGTACCTGGGCACAAATATATACAAATATTTGTTGAACGAATAAACAAATTCATGGAAGATAAAAGTGGAAACTTAAAGACGGTAAAAATTATTAACCTGCAGCCCCTTCTTTCTATAAATTTAAGATCAAAGAGTTAGAAGAACCCAGAGTTCTTTGATTTCAACTTCTCATTCTTTCATTCTTTTGTTTGTACTCAGTCCAAACACTGTTACTAAGTACCTAGGCCCCTTGTGAAGCCGTAGAAATACAAAGATGAATAGAACTCTATCCTAATTGGGGAACGTTTCTCCAGGTCAGAGCACATATCATGCTTTTTTACTGCTTGTTTTTTGTCCGTATTTTCCTTCAGCTATAAGCTCCATGGGCAGAGCAAACGTATCTATTTTGTAGTTAATTGTGTTTTAACATCTTGCTTGCACCATGTGGGTGTGCAACCCTGTTTTGTGGAAAGATGATAGAAAGAAGAGGGCCAGGCAAAGAGCAGGGGCAAAGGAAAGAGGGAGGGGAAGCAAGAGGGAGATACAGCCCTCCAGGTAAGAAGTCCACAAGCTAATCATCTCCATTTACAGATGAGAAGAGCTGCTGACAGTGCGCACCACAGTCTCTTGGTGGCAGAGCTGGGTCTAGCCTCTCGTCCCTTGTCTCCTGCTCTAAGGCGCTCATACTTCTCGAGGTGACAATGAGACATGAGCCATTTCTCAACGTGCGTGTGTGCAACTGAGTGTGCACTCAGATAACCACACACTAGCAAACACATTTCCTGCCAAGTGATTTTACTTGACTTCTGAACAAAAGTTGTTATTCTCTACGAAATGAGAGGGGCGACTGACCGGAAGTGGCCCCAAATGACACTGAGAGACTTCCTTGGTTCCACGCCTTCATGGTGCTCTAACAAAGTACCAGAGATTGGGTGGATTGTAAGTGACAGACGTTTACTTCCCATAATTCTGGAGGCTGGAAGTCTGAGACCAAGGTATCAGCAGGTCAGGTCTGTTGAGCACCCTTTGCTGGGTTATAAATGACCGTTTTCTTATTGAGTCCTCCTATGACAGAAAGGAGAGCACCCCCGGGGGTCCCTTTTCTGAGGACACTAATCCCACTCATGAAGGATCCACTTTCATGACTTAATTACCTCCCCAAAGTCCCACCTCCTACTCTCATCACATCGACAACTGAAATTTCAACATGCAAACTTCGGAGGGATACCAGCCACTCAGTTCACAACAGCAGACATTATCTTCATAGAAAGCAGTATGTGCCTGTGTGGGGTTTCACAGTCCTCCTTTAAAAGAGGGATACATGCCAGACGTGACATCAGTGGATTATGGCAGAATCATTTAATCAGAAAAATTCAGAGCTTGGTTTTACCACTTGCTAATTACAGAATATTGGAAAAGTCTATTTACCTATCAGAGTTCCTCATCTGCAAATTAGATCTATAAATACTTCCTCACATACTCTATTGGGCTTTCCTGGTGGCTCAGATGGTAAAGAATCTGCCGGCAATGCAGGAGACCCAGGTTCAATCCCTGGGTCAAGAAGATCCCCTGAAGGAGGAAATGGCAGCTCACTCCAGTATTCTTGCCTAGAGAATTCTATGGACAGAGGAGCCTGGGGAGCTACAATCCACAGGGTCACAAAGAGTCAGACATAACTGAGTGACTAACTTTTGCTTTTCAGTTATTGTAATTAATGAAATAATTGATCTGAGAAGGGCTGGAATGTAACAATGGGTCAACACATCTCTGCTGACCTGAGTAAGACAACGACACAATGCAGATGAGCTTAGGAATCTCAGGACTGGCTGCCTGGCCTTGGTCCTGGTCTGCATCTTTGCACAAGGCTGGTTACTCCTCAAAGGGTAATGACCTTGCTCCAGACCGTCTAACCTCACAATGCTGAGCACATTTGTCGTTGCTGTTCAGTCACTAAGTAGTGTCTGACTCTTTGCGACCCCAAGGTCTGCAGCATGCCAGGCTCCTCTGTCCTCCACTGTCTCCTGGAGTTTGTTCAAACTTATGTTCATTGAGTCAGTGATGCTATCTAACCATCTCATCTTCTGCTGCTGTCTTTTCCTTTTGCCGTCAATCTTTCCCAGCACCAGGGTCTTTTCAAATGAGTCAGCTCTTTGCGTCAAGTAGCCAAAGTATTGGAACTTTAGCTTCAGCATCAGTTCTTCCAATGAATATTAAGAGTTGATTTCCTTTAGGATTAATTGGTTTGATCTTCTTGCAATCCAAGGGACTCTCCAGAGTCTTCTCCAACACCACAATTCAAAAGTATGGGGAGGGAGGTGGGAGGGAGGTTTAGGATGGGGAACACGTGTACACCTGTGGTGGATGCATGTTGATGTATGGCAAAACCAATACAATATTGTAAAGTAAAAAATAATAATAATAATAAAAAAATAAAAATAAATAAAAAACAAAAGCATCAAATATTGTGTTGTGTATCATCATGCTATATATTTTATGTGATCATAAAAGTGAGCAGTAAATGTTTTTTAGTTACTTTGAAGTTTACTAATTAAATAGTTTTTCTAATTATTTACTTATTTACTAATTATTTACTAATTTATTAATTAAGTTTGCATGAGGGATCCATTCATTCTCTGTTTTTATGCATAATCATAGGAACTACCTTAGACTGGTCTTGAAACTGATAAAAGTATGCATGTGTGTTGTTTCATTTGGTCCTAAGCTCAATCTTGAAAGAGTAAGTACTTTTATCCCCACTGTACAAAAAAGGAAATGAAGAGTTCCCAGAGGTTAACTGATTTTCCCATCCTGGAGGACTTGACAAGTAATAAAGACATAATTCAAACTCCTTTCTCCAAATCTGTACTTTTCTTTTTCCCACTCTAGGAGAGCTTTCAAATCCACTCATAGGTCATGGAACGTGGTGAGTGTACAAGGAAATCTTTCCTGGCCAGAAACAGCCTACAAATTCCTTCCTCAGGCTTCCAAACATTGTCTGGGAATGAGGTCTCCCCAGGATGAACAGCATAACTTGCCAGCCTCCCTGAGATGGTACATGTTTCAGACCTTGACATCACGTCTGTAGGATTATCTGTCCCTCTGTTATGTAAAAATAGTCCTTGTGCTCATTATAGCCAGTGCCACGGCACATGATACCCCCTTATCTGGTACGTGCAGGCCTTTCATGCAGGGAGCCACACTCAGCCACATGCCCTGTGACCCTCTGACCGCTGGTCAGAGGCACGGAAGCCAAAACATCCTGGGTTTCACTGAGGCTGCCTCTTCCTGACAGTTTCCCAAGTTTATCTCTGGCTGCCAGTGTTTTCTTTTTAGGAGCTGAGAATATTATTAATCATCTGAATTGATCGCCACCTCATAGTCAATGATTCATTCCTTGAACAAATATTTGTTGAGTGCCTGTCCTGAGTCAGGCTGTGTTCATGGCACATGGGATAAATCAGTGAAAGGAAGAGGTCCTAATCCTCGTTCTAGCACAGCCTCCATCCTGGTAAAGGGAAACAGACAGTCAACAACAAGAGCAAGTAAAGGAAGAACAGAGCATGTGAGAAAGGGACGAGTGCTATAGGGAAAAAAAACAAACAAACAGGAAAAAAGGCTGGAGGGACAGCTTGCAATTTTAAATAACTGTAGTTGGAGTAGACCTTAGTGATGGGTGATATCCAGGCCAAGATACGTATTTAAGGGGAAGGGAATTCTGGGAAGAGGAGACAGCCAGGGCAAGAACCCTGCAATATCAGAATGCTTGACATATTCAAGGCATTAAAGAAGAGTGGTGTGGCTGGAATAGAGTTTGAGGGGCATGAAAGAGTAAGAAATGTGTCAGAGCAGCAGGACTAAATTGTGTAGGAACGGGTCACATAGAGTCTACAGAACTTAAGGACTTTTTTAATTTTTTTAAACTCTCAGTGAAATAGGAAGCCCTTGTAGAGGTCTAAAGAAGGAAGAGTATAATCCTACCTAATGTTAAAGAAAGAGCTGACTCTTTTGTCAAGAATAGAGTGAAGACATGACAGGAGGCAAAAGCAGAGGTGGAGAGACAGGTTAGGAAATTCACATAGAAATCTAGACGAGATGCAATGCCTGGAATCCCAGCAGGCGGATTGAAAAGGATAAGACAGCAGAACTGGCATCATCTCCCAACAGATGAGATAGAATCTGTGGGAAAGGGGTCATGGAAGACTCTGAAGATGGAGGCTTAAGCAACTGGAAGGATGGCAGTGTCTCAACACCTGTGGGAGTGGGAGGGGGTGTTATTTAGACTTCCATTTTGCTTATGCTGATTTGGGGATGCCTGAGTCATGCATAGATGTCAAGTAGATGGTGAAGTGCAAGTCTTGAAGACAAGAGAAAGGTCTGGGGATGAAGATAAAAATCTGTGAGTCTGGGAGTTGGCATAGAGCTTGCATTTGAAACCATGAGATTGATTAGAGTATCAAAGGAGTATGTGAAAAAAGAACAGAAGATTATCAAAGACTTAACTCTGAACTCGGAATGGTAAGACTGTGAGAGAAGCAGAGAAACTGACAGGAGGAGAGATGTGAAAACACCATGTTCCGAAAGTCTGATGATGGATATGAGTAAGGAAGAGGAGGTGATTGAATGTGTCAAATTCTGCTGGGAGGTCAAGTAAGATGAAGACCAAGTACTGACCACTGGTGGCAAACTGGACATCACTGATGACCTGAACATGAACAATTTGGTGTTAAAATAAGTTTTAGGAAGAATGACAGAAGCCGAACTAGTTGACAACTCTTTTGGAAAGTTTCCCTGCAAAGAATCACATACTCAGAAACAGGCAGTACCTTGTGGAATCAGGAGAAGGTTTTGTTAGGTTCTGTTTGCTAAGATGGAAGAAATAACAGCATGTTTGTATCCTGATGGAATGATCCAGTAGAGGTTCTTTTTCAGATCATTTTCATCTCCACATGCACAGTGGTTTGAAATGTACTTACTTCATAAGTAACTCATAACCCTGAACTCCCTATTTTGTTTTACTAATGTATAGTTGATTTCAGTAAGAGTGTAATACTGATGAAGGGAAAATTACTAGAGTGATGTCCTTGAATAGACAGGAGTGAATGAGATGTAAGGCATAGTAGAAGGCATGACTTTATTATTTTTTAAATGTTTTATTTCATATTAGAGTATAGCCGATTAACAATGTTGTGATGGTTTCAGATGGTCAACAAAGGAACTCAGCCACACATTCCTCTAAATGCTCCTTCCATCCAGGCTGCCACAAAACATTGAAAAGAGTTTGCTGTGCTATACAGTAAGCCATTATTGGTTATCCATTTTAAATATAGCAGTGTGTACACATCCACCCCAAACTGAGGGCAAGGCTTTAGATGGGACACAATATTTGATCTATAAGAAAAGGTTGTAAAGCAAAACTTAGGGGACATGTAATTATTACTTCATAATGAAGATATAATATCAATACAAGTATAAGTAACTCATAACCCTGTTGGCTTCCCTGGTAGCTCAATTGGTAAAGAATCTGCCTGCAGTGCAAGAGACCTGGGTTCGATCCCTGGGTCAGGAAGATACCCTGGAGAAGGAAATGGCAAACCACTCCAGTATCCTTGCCTGGAGAATCCCATGGACAGAGGAGCCTGGTGGGCTACAGTCCATGGGGTTGCAAGAGTCAGATGTAACTTAGCAACTAAACCATCACCATAACCCTGAACTTCCTATGTTGTTTTATTAAAGTATAGTTGATTTCAGTATGAGTGTAATAATTACATTATTACATATGAAGTAATAATTTTTTTCTCCACTAGGCCTGATGGTTACTATTTTACGCCTTGCTGGTTATATGTTCTTGTTACAACTACTCACCTCTGCTGATTGTGGTTGGAGCACTCAAGTGGCCAGAGACTATATGTAAATGAGTGGACATGGCTATATTCCAATACAATTTATTTTAAAATACAGGTAGTTTGGTATGGGCCATATTTGCTAGGCTTTGGTCTAGGCTATACTCATGGGACAGTATACTCATATCTGTTTTCTACACCTAAAATCAAACTGGTGATGTGTTAGAAGATGGAGTTTACACTGAAATGGCAGGCTTCTTAAATTTGGGAGTTGAAATCAAAACCAAGGATTCACTTCTACACAGATTCAAGGAAGTGTAGCATTAACTAGATGGTCGACCCTGACAGTAGGAAATGGCACTTACATTTCCCAACCATCTAGCCCCAGGCCAGCACCCAGTATGGTAGGTGCTCGGTGGTTCTTCTCTAATAGAGCAAATGACCAATTCTCACCCTCCCAAACTCATTTTCTCCTCACTTCTCATATAAAATTAAGTCATCTCTACAGTCCCTTGTGAGGGCCCAAAGAGATCTATAAACAAAATGAATATAGATCCTTTTTGACACTTCATTATTACCTTTTGTTATTGAATAAAAGTACTGGTTAGGAAGTGAGTGGGAGTTAGTGCATGAATTTGTACAAACTCAGTATCCTAGAGATAAAACCAAGAAGAGAGATGTTGGTTATGGCTGGGCAGTGGGACCGTCCTTAAGATAAAGACGATGATAGTGGTGGTGCTGCTGCTGCTGATGACGATGACGATGGAGGAGCTGGACAAGGGGAATGTTGCTCCAGTAACTCTCCCAGGCATTGCTTCTTTCTTGTCGAGAGGTTGTGTTGTTTAAGAGAGCAAGGATCAGAAGGTTGGATTTGAGTTCTAGCCCTGCAACATATAGGGGCTTCCCCAGTGGCTCAGATGGTAAAGAATCTGCCTGTGATGTAGGAGTCCTGGGTTTGATCCCTCAGTCAGGAAGAGTCCCTGAGAAGGGAATGGCAACCTACTCTAGTATTCTTGCCTGGAGAATCCCTGGGCAGAGAAGCCTGGAGGGCTACAGCTCATGGGATTGCAAAGAATTGGACACCACTGAGTGACTAACACTTGCACTTTCCTGCAATGTATTAGCTTCTCCTCTGTGAACTAACCATTTAGGGTTTCCTGAAAGATCCTAGATTCCTCAGTAATAGAATGGGGGGAAAAAAGAAAGATAATTTAATCCCTATATACCTAACAGACTGTTGGTGAGGAACAAATTAGCTCAGGGGTGAAAATAAGAACACGACATGTGCCAGAATCACAGTTACTGTTAAATGTCTTCTCTATGAGACTTTCATTGTGTCCTTGTAGAATCTTGTTCTTCCTCTAGATTTATATCGTCGAAAAAGAGAAACTGAATAAAAATCACTACATTAAAATAAAGCAGTAGGAATTGTTATCAGTTTAGGCTTTACTGTATAGGAGCAAATTATGTATTTTGTCTATCCCAGGTTGCTCCAGGTCCTTTTAACAATTAGCATAAATATCTGCTTGCCAGAACCTCAGCCCATTCTGACCTTGATGACTTTTTGGTTGCTATTATTCAATCACTAAGTTGTGTACGACTCTTTGCGACCTCATGGACTGCAGCACACCAGGCCTTCCTGTCCTCCACTACCTCCTGGAGTTTGCTTAACTGCTCTCAAGCAGTCTGGAAATATTCCACTGCTCCTCTAGTTGATGTCCACTGGGGTGAATTTATCACCATGGCACCTGCTCTGACCCAAGGCTACAACCTCCCTGTTTTACTCTTGATGTACATCACTAACCCATCTGTTTACCCAGCCTTCCAAACAGCTGGTGTCACTTCTCACCAGCTCCTGCTGGCAACTGAATCCTAGCTCTGAGCCTGAGGCTAATTAGCCAGGGGACTCACCCCTAATCTAAGCTCTGACACCCCTTCCCCAGAGTCCCTTCCATGTGACGTGATGGACCTTCCTGATTTATGTTTAACAGAGAAACCCTCACCTGATGCTGAAAAGCTCATCCAACTCCCAGCCCCAAATACCAGCTCATTGGTACTGCCCCAGGCTAAGGTTGGCATGCTTCTTGAGGAATACACACTCTCTATGAGGGACAAACCTCATGTCCTGGGCTACTCTGTCCAGGAACCTAGATCCCAGCAACCTCATCTCATCCCCATTTCCTCTTGGGAACACCCACGATTTTGTGGGTACAGAGCCAAAATACCATCTCTGATGTTACCTAGAGCAAGACAGTTTCTACTCAGCAAATATCTCATGTTTCCTTGCATTTCCCACAGTTCTTTGCAATTAGAGTGAGCAATGGCAACCCACTCCAGTACTCTTGCCTGGAAAATCCCATGGACGGAGGAGCCTGGTGGGCTGCGGTCCATGGGATCGCTAAGAGTCAGACACGACTGAGCAACTTCACTCTCACTTTTCACTTTCCTGCACTGGAGAAGGAAATGGCAACCCACTCCAGTGTTCTTGCCTGGAGAATCCCAGGGACAGGGTAGCCTCGTGGGCTGACGTCTATGGGGTCACGCAGAGTCGGACACGACTGAAGTGACTTAGCAGAGCAGCATAGTAACAGCTCAGGTCAGAATGAGCAAAAGTAACCATTTATAATACTTCTGGAATGAAGATCGTTTGAATTCACTTGCCTCTCTGTCCCCCCCTTCCCAGGTCATGAAAACTTGGATGCAATTGTCTTCACAGCACAGCCACAAGATATAAGGTGGATGCCCACCCTCATCTGATGTCACCTGAGTGAGAAATAACCCTTATGGTGTTGAGCCATTACAACTTCAGAGTTTGATTCTTGGGACTAATAATAATTATCCTGATTGATCCCTTCTCCACCTTAGACTCACGGAGAAATATGTCTCTAAATACTGTGCCCTACAATGTATGTAAATACTTCAAGGAAATGCTCCTTTGAAAAGAAATTTTAGGATATTTTTGCAAATATTCTTTGCAAAGAAATTTAAGTTGTCTGCTTCTGTGAACAAGAATGACTGAGAGAATGCTTTCACATCTTTTATAAATCAAAGTTTAGAACTCCTGGGTTGCAGCTGTAACAAAAAAAAGTCACAAATTAAGTTCGATTTTTGATTCCCCCAGCATGACGCAACATACACTGGTGAGATCTTGTTAAGTTCCTTTTGCAAAGCTAAATCCCAATGATGGTAAAGAATCTGCCGGCAATGCAGGAGACCTGGGTTCAATCCTTGGGCCAGGAAGATCTCACAGAGAAGGAAATGGCTACCCACTCTAGTATTCTTGCCTGGAGAATTCCATGAACAGAGGAGCCTGGTGGGCTACTGTCCATAGGGTCACAAAGAGTTGGGCACAATTGAGATGCTAATACTTTCAAATACCAATGATCAAAATATAAACGTCACTTTCTGGAGTCAGATACACTATGTAGAAATAACAATATTGCTTAGTCACTTCATTGATGTCTTGTTTCTTTTGTCCTGGAAAGCGTCCTGTGACGTCTTTTCTGTTGATGTACATCCTCAGCATCTTTGCTGCAGGAAGGTCCTCATCCTTCCTTAGATCTGCTTGCTTAGCAAGGACTGTGAAAGGATTCTGAGCAAATGCTAAGTAACAAGATGGAGGGTGGAGGTACTCTTGGCAGCCCCTTGCCAGAAATGACATTGACCACATCCCAAGAGCACCCTCAGCAGCCACAGCAAACATTTATTTAGCACCTACTGTGTATCAGAGACTTCCCTAGAAGGTTCTTTCTTAACCCCCAGAGAAACTCTACCAACTCGGCAAGCTACTGCAATTGTAAGAGAAAGAACCCTGAGTCCCAGAGAAGCTTAAACACTGAGACCTGTCACACTCCAAAGCCATGCTTCTTCCATGACATCATGAGCCCTTCATTCAGATGCCTTTGCCACTAGCCAGATGCCTTCAAGACATTTGGCCGTTGGCCAGTCTAAGAAGAGAAGCAGGGCGGGGGCAGGAGCTAGCCTCTTGAGCACCTACTAAGTGCCAGACTCTGTGCTAAGGCTTTTCCCAGCTCATCCTGACCTTGCACCTGGGCATCAGATCCCTCAGGCCCCCTTCCAGGTCACACGTGCCTCCTTTATTAATGTGATCGCTGCCACTGAACCCCTTTTTAAAGAAATATTTTGGACCACTCCAACAGTTGTTTGGGTCCAATGAGAAATTGATGCCTTTTTATTCAGAGCTCTGTCAGAAGCTTGGAAACATCACGCTGCTTTGAAAAATGAGGGGTTTTTTTTTTTTTTTAAGATTAAGAAAAAAAAAAAAAGCCCCAATGATTTGAGAACTTCCCTGGTTGCCAGTTGGCCCTGATCCTTCCTGGGGAACCTGGCGCCACAAGCCAATCAGGAGCCACCATCACCATAAAAGCTCCCCCTCCCCCTCCATGGTGGCTTTCAAGAGTGATTAACTGAGAGGGATTCATAAGCCTTGGTTTTGTGTTGTTTTGTTTTGGAGGGTTTCTTTTTTTTTTTCCTTGCACTTGGAGAATAAGTTAATTATGATTGGTTAAAATTTGTGTGTTTTTGCTTTTATCCCTGAACCACAATTAGAGCTCCTGACAGCCTCCTGGCCCTCAGAAATTCCAGCTGGTATAATAATTGATAACCGTGGTTATGAATAGATTGGACACAAGGCTGTGAAAGAATGCCCAGCCACTTCAGAGGGTCATTTATAGCGTGCTGAAGGGAAAAGAGAATTTCAGGCCTGGAAAGCTTAGAAACAGAACGAGTTTTTATCAGTTTCCTTGACACTGGCAGATCAAAGCCCGGGTTGCACTCTCTGAGGCTTACAGATAATGGGGTGGCCGCTAATTCATTCTGCGGCTGGAGCTGAGGCCTATTCAGAAGGGTAAACTGGGGAGTTTTCATGTTGCTGCTTTGTAGTCTTTATCATGCTACCAATGCAAGAATCACCTTTTTATTTTAATGAGACATTTGAAAAGTATTTGATTCCCTCTGGCTAGGGGCTCCTTCCCCGGCTGAGACAGTGAGAAAGCGTCGCCCAATGGAGCCTCATTTTCTGAAAGCAATAGTATCTGCATTCCACCCACCCCACCCCCTTGTCAGTTTAATAATTTCAGTGCAAGTGAAAGCTGGGCGAGTGGGAAAGGAACAGAATACACTTGCTATTAAATCCGAACCGTTTGTACTTGCCTCTTTTTTTTTTTTTAAATGGTTGAGAATGAGGTTCACCATAAAGATGCAAGTTCGAATCTCCATTCTCTCCATGTGTGCAACTTTGGGAATAGCTTCATGTCCTTTCCTCCTCTTCCTCTTCTGTGAGATGGAAATGATCATCACTACCATGTCACACTGCTAATGATGCTTATTGCTGTGCTGTGTCTAAGTCCTCAGAGATAGCTAACATAGAGGGATTCAGTAAACATTCTTTGATAGGATAAATGAATGAGTTGTTTTCACTGAGCCTCACAAAACTTCTTTAACTGTGTTGCTGCTGCTGCTGCTAAGTCGCTTCAGTCGTGTCCGACTCTGTGCCACCCCACAGACGGCAGCCCACCAGGCTCCACCATCCCTGGGATTCTCCAGGCAAGAACACTGGAGTGGGTTGCTGTTTCCTTCTCCAATGCATGAAAGTGAAAAGTGAAAGTGAAGTCACTCAGTCGTGTTCGACTCTTTGTGACCCCATGGACTGCAGCCTACCAGGCTCCTCTGCCCATGGGATTTTCCAGGCAAGAGTACTGGAGTGGGGTGCCATTGCCTTCTCCATAACTGTGTTGAGGAGATACTACTAATACCATAAATACTTGTTAGACATGGTTATGGGCTGAACTAAAGTAATGCTCAAAATTCTCCAGCCAGGCTTCAACAGTACACGAACCGTGAACTTTCAGATGTTTAAGCTGGATTTAAAACAGGCAGAGGAACCAGAGATCAAATTGTCAACATCCATTAGATAATAGAAAAAGCAAGAGAGTTCCAGAAAAACATCTACTTCTGCTTTATTGACTACGCCAAAGCCTTTGACTGTGTGGATCATAAAAAACTGTGGAAAATTTTTAAAGAGATGGGAATACCAGACCACATTACCTGCCTTTGTGAAACCTGTATGCAGGTTAAGAAGTAAAAGTTAGAACTGGCATGGAACAATGGACTGGTTCCAAATAGGAAGAGTATGTCAAGGCTGTATATTGTCACCCTGCTTATTTAACTTATATGCAGAGTACATCATGAGAAACGCTGGGATGTATGAAGCACAAGCTGGAATCGAGGTTGCTGGGAGAAATATCAATAACCTCAGATATGCAGATGAAACCACCCTGAGAGCAGAAAGTGAAGAAGAAATAAAGAGCGTTTTGATGAAAGGGAAAGAGGAGAGTAAGAAAGTTGGCTTAAAGCTCAACATTCAGAAAACTAAGATCACGGTATCTGGTCCTATCACTTCATGGCAAATAGATGGTGAAACAGTGGAAACAGTGACAGCCTTTATTTCAGGGGGCTCCAAAATCACTGCAGATGGTGACTGCAGCCATGAAATTAAAAGACGCTTGCTCCTTGGAAGAAAAGCTATGACCAACCTAGACAACATATTAAAAAACAGAAACATTACTTTGCTAACAGAAGTCCATCTAATCACTGATGGGAAGAGCCAACTCATTGGAAAAGACCCTGATGCTGGGAAAGATTGAAGGCAGGAGGAGAAGGGGATGACAGAGGATGAGATGGTTGGATGGCATCACTGACTCAATGGACATGAGTCTGAGCAAGCTCTGGGAATTGGTGATGGACAGGGAAGCCTGGCATATTATAGTCCATGGAGTCGAAAAGAGTCAGACACGGGTGAGTGACAACTGAACTGAGTGAAGTGAAAGTCACTCAGTCACATCTGACTCTTTGCAACCCCATGGACTGTAGCCCCTCAAGTTCTCCTGTCCATGGGATTCTCCAGGCAAGAATATTGAGGTGGGTAGCCATTCCCTTCTCCAGGGGATCTTCCCAACCCAGGGGTCAAACCTGGGTCTCCTGCATTGTGGGAAGATTCTTTACCATGTGAGCCACCTGTGAAGGCTGAACTAGGCCCCTCCTCAATTCACATGTTGAATCCCTAAGCCTAAGGACTTCAGATGTGATCATATTCGGAGACAGGGTCTCCAAAGAGGTAATTAAGTTAAAACAAAGTCTTTAGGGTGGGCCCAACCCAATATAACTGGTATCTTTATGAGAGGAGATTAAAATGAAAACACACACAAAGAGAAGACACGGAAGACACAGGGAGGACATGACCATCTACAAGCCAAGGACAGAGACCTCAGAAGAAACCAGTCCTGCCAACACCTTGATCTTGGACTTCCAGCCCCTAGAACTTTGAGAAATAAAATTCTATTCTTTAGGGAAGTCTTGTGGTACTTTGCTATGTCAGCCTCGGAAAACTCATACAAGTATTTACTCTGTTATCACCTTTAGTTTAAAAATCCTAACACTGAGAGTTTTTCAAGCTTAACTGTCTTTTCTATTTTGTCAGAAAGGACATGGAACTCGCAGCTAGAAGGTTTGGATTGTGGCCCAGCCCTGTCACCATCCAGCAGTCTTTGAAGCTAGTGCAGTGTCCTCGTTGTCTCAGTTTCATCTAGAAAATTGTGAGACTTCATAAAAGTGTCTTGTAATAGAGAAATGCTGCTCAAATGTTCGTTATTGTCCCCAAGACTTCCTCAGGTGAAACGGAAAGTGAAAGTGAAAGCATTAGTCATTCAGTAGTGTCCCATTCTTTGCAATCTCATGGACTATAGCCTGCCAGGCTCCTCGGTCCATGGAATTCTCCAGGCATGAACACTGGAGTGGGTGTAGCCATTCCCTTCTCTAGAGGATCTTTCTGACCCAGGGATCAAACCTGGATTTTCTGCAGGTGAAATGGGAGTGGGGCCAGCAGGTCACCCACATCTCCCACCTCCACACCTACAGCTTCTCATCTCAATGCATCTCATGGCACTTAGGTTGCAAAGCTTGTTACTGCCAGAGAACAGCTTCAAGTAAGGCCCACCTAGAACTTCTGCCTGCTCAGGTTTCAAAAAAGAGAAAAAGCTTAGGAGGATTCTGAAACCTTTAGGATCCTGGTCATCAGTTATTGCTTCTGGACTAGTCAATGATGGGTCTCACCCTATTCTGGCTGGACCTGGGCACCTGCTGTGCCCCATGAGTGACCCCTTCTACCACTAGAAGAAGAATCATCTGGCATCTGATGGTGATGGCACCATATCCATGTGGCTGTGATCCAGTCAGTTATAAATGGACACATGTCTCTGCCCCAACAGTTCTGGGATGGTCCACCAAGATGTGGCTCCCAGGAGAAGGTCAGAACCCAGATGCTGGCTCTACAAAAAGATCTGTCTCAGGAATGAATTCCAGGTCTACCAAAGAATCTCATCCCCTAGACTCTTTCCCCCAGAAGCCCCTTTCCCTCAAAAACCCCTTTCCCCAACCACTCTCTGCCTCAGACCTAACCGCAGGTTGCCTGGTTCTTTGCAGGCCAAAGACCTTGTCAGTCCCTCCAGAGGCCAGCAGGAAGACAAGCGCCCTGCATTTTGGATCAGTCCTGGTTTTCTCCCATCCATAAACTGAGATCTAACCTAAAGAAGGAAAAAACCCATAGAAAAAAGCCTATGCTTTTTCTTTATCATCAACAGGAGCCTGGCGATATGCTATGTGGGGAATCTGCTCTCCGTCAATATTTGTGAGCTGAGTTTAATTTCTTGTAAGTTTGCATACACATGTGAAACAGCTTTCTGGCATCTTCGCTTTGATTGGCAGAACTGGCAAAACACACAAAGTAGTTTATGAGTGTGGACATACTCCTAGTGATTAAGAAGCAAATCTGACCTCATGTATAAAGAGCATCCCAGAAACCTCAGAGAGTTTCATTCTGCTTCAAAGATTAGAAACTGATTATCCTGGACCTATGCAATAGACCTCAACTGGGTTCTGTGTCTCCAGGCTCCAGTGCATTTTTCCTACTACTCCTGGGATGATCATGCAAAAATATAAATCTGATCACATCATTCTTTCTGCTTCAGGCCTCTATTTCCCCAGGAGAAAAGCCAAAGTCCTTAATGAGGCACTGCAAATTTCCACAATACTGAGCTAGTCCACATGTCTATCCTCATCTGCTAACTCTTAGAGCTTCTACTTCCTCCTCAGGCACATCTCTCTGAACATGCATTGCCCTTGACCTCCATGCAGTGGTTCACGTGCTTCCCCAAGCCTGGAGTGCAGTACATTCTCTGCCTGTCAAAATCATACTCACGTTTGAGGCTCAGCTCAAATTCCGCTTCCCATCTACATCTATTTTAATCTCGTCAAGAGTTTGTGCCTCCTCCTCCACTTGTCTGAATGACTTCATCCACCATGGCATTGGCCGTGTCCTGATGAACCAGGAGAGAAGGTACATGTGGAAGTAAATGAATATGAAGGTATGATGTAGATGAAATATTTTCTAGGTGGGCTACCTGGTTTCTGGCAGGACTCCTTCAGGACAGTACCTCAACTGAATGCTTTTGTCACAGAGTTTTAATCTTGGTCTGTTGGGTCCTTAGTCTTGACCCTGGAAACTTAGTGACAGAGTCAAATTAACCAAAAGTACAAAAGATGGATTAATAAATTAGAATGTTAACCTACCCATTGATAATTGAGAATATCCAGCTGCAGATGTGAAAGTACTTGTGAACTCTATTCGGAGTACTCCACTCTCTGCCTCATCCTGGAATTCTAGCATTTTGGAATTAAAATCAGTTCCACAAAGGTTGTTTGGTTAGTCTAACTCAGTAGAATGACTTGGGGAAACCGTTGCACCTAAACTTGAGGAAGTAAGACGTGTCAGTCCTGAGAAGGGCAGCCACCATAAGGAATCAGTGGGTGGAGAAGATGGCAGAGGAGTAAGACAGGGAGATCACCTGCCTCCCCACAAACACATCAAAAACTCAACAGAATGTGGAACAATGTCTACAGAGCAAGTTTTAAACGACAGCAGAAGATCTCAAGCCTCCAGAAAAGAATCAGTGATTGAGGGCCCAGATGCATACCAGTGTCTGATGGATTCTAATATGTGTCTCTTGTAGTCTCGCTTTTCTACAATCATGGTCCTTCTCCTGGTACCTTTTTCTTTAATGTACTAATGCCATATGGAATCATAGGTCCTGTTGGCCTGGAAACATTCTGCTCCCTACTGTGCATTCATTTACTCACTCTCAGAATTCTAGGTGGCCCCAGTAGAGTAGCCTCTGGTATGAGAGTTATTTGTTGGTAAATGATGTCGCCCAACCTTGACTGAGAGCTCTGTGAAGAAAGAGTTTGTGTTCTATTATCTCTATTCCATTCATCAGTCAGCTCCATGGCTGGCATAAAACATGTGGTAAATAAACTTTTGAATGAATACATGTCATAATAGATGGATGTGTTCATGGTTGTTTGGATGGATGAGTGGATCGATGAATAGATGGATGAGAGAATAAATGTTACTGGAATCCTGCTTCAATCCTTGCTTTAGAAAGAGATTCAATAAAAAAACAAACAAACAAAAAGTTTTGACGTACAGCCATGATGGATGTTGGAGAATTTCCGACAGTGATAAAGTGGATGGTTGAGAAAAATCCAGTTAAGGCTCTTTGCTGCATACCACCTAAAATTACCATGCAATTTGCAAAATATTTGCTCTCTTAGCTTGGCTGGGGAACGGGGTTTCTTACTGACCCAATACATTCGTTCATTGAGAGCTGTTATGAAAGCTGTATCAGAATTACCAGTGTTCAAGGCATCCACACACGAGAAAACATGTAGCCTTGGAATTATACAAAGCACGACTAAACCTGTCTTTGGAAATTCAGAGGGCTTTTCAGTCTCCTTCATAATCTGAAATTTGAAGCCAGAAAATCAGCATTTGAATTCTAACTCGGCTGCTTAGCTGTGTGACCTCTGGCCCAGCTTTCCCTCCTTGACAGTTTCCTCATCTGTCAAGTGAGGATAATCATTTCTGTCTGGCAAAGCTGATGGGGTTAGTTCGAGTAGGGTACCATCCGTAAAAGCCCATTGTATGTGGTAGAATATTAAAGGAATGACCTTTGTAGTGGACAAGTATTGTTCACCCATCACGGTCCCCTTCTGGGAAACGCTGCTCTCCCATCCTGAGTAGTCCAGCAGAGCTTCATCTTCTTATGGATTCGGCTTCATTCTCCATCTTGGGCAGACCCAGGGGTGGACACGTGACCCAAACTGGACCAGTCAGTGCCTTTCCCAAGGAGTTGTTAAAACTGAGATGAGAGAGAGACAGACAGGCTCATTCCCTCTCTGCAAATAACACTGAGTGACATGAGGCTTAAGACGAGCAGTTGGCATGATATTGGCAAAATGGAAAAAGCCAGCCTAAGCAGATGGGAGCCCATTCATCGAGAAAGGCCAAAATGAGAGGAGAGGAAAGTGCAGTCTGGCTTGGCAGTGCCTGAATCCCTAGCTCCCAAGGTACCTAAGGACAGGCCACTGTTTGTCTCTGGCTAAAAAGGCGAGACAATGTGAGTCCCCATCCAGGGGGAAGTCAACCTGAGTTCCCTCCACCTAAACAAAACATCTCCCCAGGAAAGGAGGGTCATTAAGAATTCATCCCTATCATTTCATTGTCAGCTACAGGAAGTCAGGGACATTTGTAAATTACTTAACTGCTGTCTTCCCTACAACTGCTCATAGTGTATGCATGCATGCTCAGTCTTGTCCCACTCTTTGCGATTCCATGGACTGTAGCCCACCAGGCTTCTCTGTCCATGGAATTTTCCAGGCAAGAATACTGGAGTGGGTTGTCATTTCCTCCTCCAGGGGATCTTCCTGACCCAGGGATTGAACCTGCATCACTTGCATCTCCAGTACACAATAAACATAGGTTGAATACATCATTATGTTATTATGAGTATAATATGAACTGGTATACAGATAGGTCTAAGTATTAGCAAGCAGAATTAGGTAGCTTATGGGGAACAGCAATATCCTTCTCCAAACCTTCCATTTTCAACATAAAACACATACGGCTTTCAAAATTTGACATAGTATCAATTAAAAGCAAAAAATTCAGAACAGCATTAGCAGGAGTGTGGCAGAGGTCCCTAATTTAAGCTTGATCTGTCCGCAGCTGAAGTTGTGTGTTTCCTGGTAGCCATGGTAGAAACAGTGGGCACTGGAGTCAGGACTCCAGGACTGAAACCCAGTTTTGCATTTAGCAAGTTAAACTCTCAAATCCTCAGTTCCCACATCCATAAAATGGATTTGCTATTGATATTATAATTTTAGCAAAGATTGATTGAGATAATAAATACTAAAGGCCTGGCACATAGTAGATGCTCAAGATAGAAACTCTGTTCTTTGTATCTTATACGTTAGGTACGCAGATATAAGTATATAGGCATTTATAATGTGTAGTATGTATTTTTAAAAATTTTTACAAGGTTGTGTTTGTTTCTGCTGTACAATAATATGAATCACCGTAATTCTACATGTACCACCTTCCTCTTGAGCCTCCCTCCCCTCCCCACATCTCACCCCTCTAGGTCATCACAGAGTGCCAGACTGGGCTCCCTGTGTTTTACAGCAACTTCCCACCAGCTATCCATTTTGTAATGTGTAGTGCATGTGTACGTGCTAAGCCACTTTAGTTGTGTCTGACTCTTTGTGACCCTACGGACGGTAGTCATCCATGCTCCTCTTTCCATGGAGTTCTCTAGGAAAGAATACTGGAGTAGGTTGCCACGCCGTCCTCCAGAGGCTCTTCCCAACCCAGGGATTGAACCTGCGTCTCTTATGTTTCCTTCACTGGTAGGCATGGTCTTTACCACTAGAGCCATCTGGGAAGTGCCATAATGTGTAGTTGTTGGTGTTGTTCAGTCACTCAGTCGTGTCCAACTCTCTGTGACCTGATGGACTGCAGCACACCAGGCTTCCCTGTCCTTCACCATCTCCCCAAGCTTGCTCAAACTCATGTCCATCGAGTCAGTGATGCCATCCAACCATCTGATCCTCTGTCGTCCCTTTCTCCTTCCGCCTTCAGTCTTTCCCAGCATCAGGGTCTTTTCCAATGAGTCAGCTCTTGGCATCAGGTAGCCAAAGTATTGGAGCTTTAGCTTCAGCATCAGTCCTTACAATGAATATTCAGGATTGATTTCCCAATTTAGAATTGACTGGTTTGATCTCCTTGCAGTCCAAGGGACTTTCAAGAGTCTTCTCCAACACCACAGATCAAAAGTATCAATTCTTTGGTGCTCAGTCTTCTTTATGGTCCAACTCTCACATCCACACATGACTACTGGAAAAACCATAGCTTGACTATACAGACCTTTGCTAGCAAAAATCTCTTGCTTTTAATACACTGTCTAGGTTTGTCATAGACATAGCTTTTCTTCCAAGGAGCAAGCATCTTTTTTTTTTTTTTTTAAGGAAAATTTATTCAAAAAATAAGGCTGGAATAATAGATATCCATTTGGGAAAAATAAATATCAATATTCACTTTATAACATATATAAAAACTAACTTGACATGCATCTTAGGCTTAAATGTAAAAGTTAAAACTATATACTTCCAGAAGAAACATAGGAGGAAATCTTTGTGACCTTGGGATGGACACAAAGATTTCTTAGAACGTAAAACACATGAATCATAAAATACTGATAAGTTGGATTTTATTATAACTAAAAGACAGTTTTTAAAAATGAAAAAGCTAGTCACACAATAGAAGAAATTATTCACGAAACATTTATCTGACAAAATATTAGACTGTAAGTAATTCTTACAACTAAATAATAAGACAATCCAAGGAGAGATGGACAAAATATATGAAAGACATTTTACCAGAAAAGATATATGAAGAAAAATAAGCCCATTAAAAGATGCCAATCATTATTCATCAAGGAAATACAAGTTAAAACTTTAAGGAGATATCACTGCATACACATTTGAGTAACTGAAAATAAAAACTGTGACAATTCCAAGTGCTAGCAAGAATATAAACAGAAGTGTATGCATTTGTTAAATGTCTTCAAATGAATAAAATAAAATCTCTTGGATGACCACTTCCCTAGAGTTTGGAACATCTCCCCTTTCCACCCTTTTTATGAGGTAAAGCCATTTTGTAATAGCCCTTACTTTTTTCCATCACTGACTAGTCCCCAATATAGTAAAAACTTTATGCCCTAAATTGAATGTTACAGCATTCTGAATTTAACTACATTTGAAATGCCCGAGTTTGATGGTCTTTTGGTATATACTTTCAAAGGATTAGTAAATTGCTTATATCTGAAGTGTTCACCCTCTTCATCATTTAAGACATTTGACACTCTTCCCCAAAACTTGCTACCCATGTGTGGCAGCCACATATATGGGAGTGCACGACTCAGCTCTCCCTTCGGGAAAGAATCTGCTCTTAGGTGAGCAATAGGTTGACACCCTCCAGCTATCACATCATCAGGATTCACTCCAAGGCTCACGCCAGTCTGATCTTTCCCTAAGATGTTTCTAGTCAATAATTGTGTACAATGAGGTTACAAAAACCCACCATTTTTGACCAACACAGGATTCTTCTGATGGGTGGTCTTTGTTTTAGGGTTCCCGATACATCAGGTTGGGACTTTTCCAGAAGTGCACTACAGTCTGGTTCTTCTTAGACAATTCTCTTTCCTTCCTTCTTTCCTTTGACTAGTGTCAGACTTGCATCATGATCTGAGGCTCTTCTTACCTACTCCTACTTCCTCTTCCCTTCATCCTTCACAGGCATTTTCCCCAATACATTTCAGGCACTTCTAATTCTTTCTTTCCATCTTCTTCCTTGAGAATCCCAGGGACAGGGGAGCCTGGTGGACTGCCGTCTATGGGGTCGCACAGAGTTGGACACGACTGAAGCAACTTAGCAGCAGCAGCAGCAGCACTGAGTCATTTCATGGAGCTGGGTGACTCTGGCTCAGGGTCTCTCATGAGACTGCTGTGAAACTATTGACTGGAGCTGCAGTCACCTGAAGGCTTGACTGGGGCAAAGATGTGGGTCCAGGTGACCGAAGGTGTTAGAATCCCTCTGGAACAGTCACCGGGTCGCAGGGAGCGGAATCAAAGACCCAAGCATCTTTTAATAATGATTTTATATTAGCTTAAATGTCAGTGGGCTGAAATGTCTTCCAAATGAGTTCTCAAGTGTATATTGGATTCTACCCTCAACCCCATGCTCATCTTTCCAAACCAAAAGTGGACTTTGGAAAACTTCTCAAGCCAACTAAAATGGACTTCCTTCAGTGCAATTTGCTTCCCAGAAAGCAACTTCATAGACTCATGTCTTATACATCTCAGCCAACCCTGAGGGTCCCCAGCAAAGGTGTCACTCTGAAGTGCCTTTTCATCCCCTGAAGTTGTGGTTTCAGCCTTGTCCCATCTCTGTAATGGTCCCCAGCTGGATCAGCAGAGCAGCTTCCCCAGCCCTCTTCTCTAAAGTGCTGGGAAAACCCTCTGCAGACTTATCAGGGACCTGGCCCACTTTGAAGAGCTGGCGGTTATCTTTATGGCTTCTGCTGGGCTGAGCCTAAGTGTAAGAAAGGTCGTGACCTGCTCTTCCAGGCTCCAGGAGGAGAGAAGGAAAGGAAATGGCCAGGAATTACAGAAAGAGAGATTTTAAGTCGATAAGTGAAGTAAGTTCCCAGCCACACTGAATGGATTTCCAGTTGCTTGTACAGAGTTGTCCTCTGGGGTCAAGTGATTCTCACTCTCAGGGTTATAGGACATAATCATGCTCTGACAAACCACAGCCCTGCTGTGGGTCAACTGCAAGTGAGGCGATTTAGGCCTCTGGCTCTCTGGCACCTTCATTTAAGCTTCTCTATGGGGGTCCATGTCACTGCCCCTGAGTGTAGCTCATATCTGCTTGGCCCCTGGAATTGTGAACAGGGCAAGTATTTTAGTTTGTGTTTCCCACAGTGGGCTCCCATAAGACATGGGCACCTGAAAATAATTTGACCTGGAATAAACACATTTTCATATTTTGTAACCACATATATCCATATATTTTATGCATATTTATCAATGTCTCTATATCAAGTTTTATATTATATTAAATACAATCAACATCAGATTGTACAATGCCATCAGTAAGTTGGCATACAAGACAAATAACCACGAGCTAAGTCTATTTTGCTATGACCAGTGTGTTCTCTTGGCAACACCCTCTTCCAACAACACAAGAGATGACTCTACACATGGACATCACCAGATGGTCAATACTGAAATCAGATTGATTATATTCTTTGCTGCTGAAGGAGAAACTCTATACAGTCAGTAAAACAAGACCCGGAGCTGACTGGCTCAGATCATGAACTTATTGCAAAATTCAGATTTAAATTGAAGAAAGTAGGGAAAACCACTAGACTATTCAAGTAAGACCTAAATCAAATCCCTATGATCATACAGTGGAAGTGACAAATAGATTCAAGGGATTAGATCTGATAGATAGAGTGCCTGAAGAACTACGGATGGAGGTGCAGAACATTGTACAGGACACGGTGATCAAAACCATCTGTGAGAAGAAATGCAAAAAGGCAAAATGTTTGTTGGAGGAGGTCTTTTAAATAGCTGAGAAACTAAAGGCAAAGGAGAAAAGGAAAGATATACTCATCTTAATGCAGAGTTCCAAAGAATAGCAAGGAGAGATAAGGAAGCGATCAGCTCAAAGGAATAGAGGAAAACAATAGAATAGGAAAGACTAAAGATCACTTCAAGAAAACTAGAGATACCAAGGGAACATTTCATGCAAAGATGGGCACAATAAAGGACAGAAATGGTATGGACCTAACAGAAGCAGAAGATATTAAGAGGAGGTGGCAAGAATACACAGAAGAATTGTACAAAAAAGATCTTCATGACCCAGATAACTATGATGGTGTGATCACTCACCTAGAGCCAGACATCCTGGAATGTGAAGTCAAGTGGGCCTTAGGAAGCATCACTACAAACAAAGATAATGGAGGTGAGCTATAATTCCAGCTGAGCTATTTCAAATCCTCAAAGATGATGCTATGATAGTGCTGCACTCAAATGCCAGCAAATCTGGAAAACTCAGCAGTGACCACAGGACTGGAAAAGGTCAGTTTTCATTCCAGTACCAAAGAAAGACAATGACAAAGAATGTTCAGACTACCACACAGTTGCTCTAATTTCACATGCTAGCAAAGCAATGCTCAAAATTCTCTAAGCCAGGCTTCAACAGTATGTGAACTGAGAACTTCCAGATGTTCCAACTGGATTTAGAAAAGGCAGAGGAACCAGAGATCAAATTGCCAACATCCACTGGGCCATAGGAAAAGCAAGAGAATACCAGAAAAACATATACTTCTGCTTCATTGACTATGCTAAAGTCTTTGACTCTGTGGATCACAACAAACTGTGGAAAATTCTTAAAGAGATGGAAATACCAGACCACCTTATCTGCCTTTGTGAAACCTGTGTGCAGGTTAAGAAGCAAAAGTTAGAACTGGACATGGAACAATGAACTGGTTCCAAGTAGGAAAAGGAGTACATCAAGGCTGTATATTTAACTTATTAAATAACCTGCTTATTTAACTTATATGCAGAGTACATCGTGTGAAATGCCTGGCTGGGTGAAGCACAAGCTGGAATCAAGTTTGCTGGGGGAAATGTCAATAACCTCAGATATGCAGATGAAACCACCCTTATGGAAGAAAGTGAAGAGGAACTAAAGAGTCTCTTGATGAAAGTGAAAGAGGAGAGTGAAAAAGCTGGCTTAAAACTCAACATTCAAAAATTAAGATCATGACATCTGGTCCCATCACTTCATGGCAAATACATGGGAAAACAATGGAAACAGTGACAGACGTTATTTTGGGGGGCTCCAAAATCACTGCAGATGGTGATTGCAGCCATGAAATTAAAAGATGCTTACTCCTTGGAAGAAAAGCTATAACGAACCTAGACAGCATCAGAAAGCGGAGACATTACTTTGCCAACAAAGGTCCGTCTCATCAAAACTATGGTTTTTCCAATAGTCAGCTATAGATGTGAGAATTGGACCATAATGAAAGCTGAGCTCCAAAGAACTGATGCTCTAAAACTGTGGTGTTGGAGAAGACTCTTGAGAGTCCCTTGGGCTACAAGGAGATCCAACCAGTCTGTCCTAAAGGAAATCAGTCCCGAATATTCATTGAAAGGACTGATACTGAACCTGAAGATCCATTACTTTGGCCACCTGATGAGAAGAACTGACTCATTGGAAAAGACTCTGATGTTGGGAAAGATTGACAACAGGAGGAGAAAGGGATGGCAGAGGATCAGATGGTTGGATGGCATCCCTGACTCAGAGGACATGAGTTTGAACAAGCTCGGGAGTTGTTAATGGACAGGAAAGCATGGCATGCTGCTGTCCATGGGGTCACAAAGACTCAGACATAACTGAGCAACTGAACTGAAGTCTAGTTTAGCATCTATAGTGTTTGGTATGATTATCAGGTCATAAATAGATATGTTATGCATTTTATAAATAGATATGTATGGTTACATAAAAATACTCACACCTCTGTGTATAAATGCAGATCTTATTGCTAATTAGAATCTGAAAAACTACAACTCATTTAAATTTGGAAATTGATCTAATTGGTATAGTTATTTTTTTTAATTATATAACAGACCATCGTAATATAAATGTAATCCTTTTAATAAACCGTAAGTTCATGGTGACTTTCAGTCAGTTCAATTCAGCTCAGTCGTTCAGTCATGTCCAACTCTTTGCGACCACATGAATCACAGCACGTCAATCACCAACTCCCGGAGTTCACCCAGACTCACATCCATCGAGTCAGTGATGCCATCCAGCCATCTCATCCTCTGTCGTCCCCTTCTCCTCCTGTCCCCAATCCCTCCCAGCATCAGAGTCTTTTCCAATGAGTCAACTCTTCGCATGAGGTGGCCAAAGTACTGGAGTTTCAGCTTTAGCATCATTCCTTCCAAAGAAATCCCAGGGCTGATCTCCTTCAGAATGGACTGGTTGGATCTCCTTGCAGTCCAAGGGACTCTCAAGAGTCTTCTCCAACACCACAATTCAAAAGCATCAATTCTT
>NW_011494879.1:11186361-11215728 GCF_000754665.1 Bison bison bison | reverse complement strand
CAGTCCTTGCAGTCCAAGGGACTCTCAAGAGTCTTCTCCAACACCACAATTCAAAAGCATCAATTCTTCGGCACTCAGCTTTCTTCACAGTCCAACTCTCATATCCATACATGACCACTGGAAAAACCATAGCCTTGACTAGACGAACTTTTGTTGGCAAAGTAATGTCTCTGCTTTCGAATATGCTATCTCGGTTGGTCATAACTTTCCTTCCAAGGAGTAAGAATCTTTTAATTTCATGGTTTCAGTCACCATCTGCAGTGATTTTGGAGCCCCAAAAAATAAAGCCTGACACTGTTTCCACTGTTTCCACATTTATTTCCCATGAAGTGATGGGACTGGATGCCATGATCTTCGTTTTCTGAATGTTGAGCTTTAAGCCAACTTTTTCACTCTCCTCTTTCACTTTCATCAAGAGGCTTTTTTTGTTTGTTTGTTGTTTTTTTTTTTCCAGTGGAGTATCTCCTAGTACTTTTATTTTTTTTTAATTTAATTTTATTTTTAAACTTTACAAAATTGTATTAGTTTTGCCAAATATCGAAATGAATCCACCACAGGTATATATGTGTTCCCCATCCTGAACCCTCCTCCCTCCTCCCTCCCCATACCATCAAGAGGCTTTTTAGTTCCTCTTCACTTTCTGCCATAAGGGTGGTGTCATCTGCATATCTGAGGTTATTGATATTTCTTCTGGCAATCCTGATTCCAGCTTGTGTTTCTTCCAGTCCAGCGTTTCTCATGATGTACTCTGCATATAAGTTAAATAAGCAGGGTGACAATATACAGCCTTGACGTACTCCTTTTCCTATTTGGAACCAGTTTGTTGTTCCATGTCTAGTTCTAACTGTTGCTTCCTGACATGCATACCAATTTCTCAAGAGGCAGGTCAGTTGGTCTGGTATTCCCATCTCTTGAAGAATTTTCCACAGTTTATTGTGATCCACACAGTCCAAGGCTTTGGCATAGTCAATAAAGCAGAAGTAGATGTTTTTCTGGAACTCTCTTGCTTTTTCCGTGTTCCAGCAGATGTTGGCAATTTGATCTCTGGTTCCTCTGCCTTTTCTAAAACCAGCTTGAACATCAGGAAGTTCACGGTTCACATACTGCTGAAGCCTGGCTTGGAGAATTTTGAGCATTATTTTACTAGCATGTGAGATGAGTGCAACTGTGCGATAGTTTGAGCATTCCTTGGCATTGCCTTTCTTTGGGATTGGAATGAAAACTGACCTTTTCCAGTCCTGTGGCCACTGCTGAGTTTTCCAAATTTGCTGGCATGTTGAATGCAGCACTTTCACAGCATCATCTTTCAGGATTTTAAATAGCTCAACTGGAATTCCATCACCTCCACTAGCTTTGTTCATAGTGATGCTTTCTAAGGCCCACTTGACTTCACATTCCAGGATGTCTGGCTCTAGGTGAGTGATCACACCATCATGATTATCTTGGTTGTGATGATCTTTTTTGTACAGTTCTTCTGTGTATTCTTGCCATCTGTTCTTAATATCTTCTGCTTCTGTTAGGTCCATACCATTTCTGTCCTTTATGACAGACGCGGTGACTTTAATGAAGATAAAATAGCTATTTCCTTCTTAAAATTATATTTTCGCTTTTTTACAAGTCCTGTGAACCAAATGTCATGTGAATTTCTAAGACTTACTCTTCATCCAAATAAAATAACAATAATAATAGTAACAATCTTTACCTTTCAATATCTGCCATATGCCAAGTAAAGTACTATATATCATTTATATAATATGAAGACATAATTTGTTTTCCTTTTTTAAAATTTTTATTGAAATATACAATGTCATGTACCTCTGTCCATAGTCCTTCAGACACTTTATCAGATCTAATCCTTTGAATCTATTTGTCACTTCCACTGTATAATCATACAGGAGGCTGTGATCAAGACTATCCCCAAGGAAAAGAAATGCAAAAAGGCAAAATGATTATCTGAGGAGCCTTACAAATAGCTGAGAAAAGAAGGGAAGCTAAAGGCAAAGGAGAAAAAGAAAAATATACCCATTTGAATGCAGAGTTCCAAAGAATAGCAAGGAGAGGTAAGGAAGCCTTCCTCAGTGATCAATGCAAAGGAATAGAGGAAAACAATAGAATAGGAAAGACTAGAGATCACTTCAAGAAAATTAGAGATACCAAGGGACTATTTCATGCAAAGATGGGCTCAATAAAGGACAGAAATGGGATGGAACTAACAGAAGCAGAAGATATTAAGAAGAGGTGGCAAGAGTACACAGAAGAACTATACAAAAAAGATCTTCATGACCCAGATAACTACTATGGTGTGATCATTCATCTAGGGCCAGACATTCTGGAATGTGAAGTCAAGTGGACCTTAGGAAGCATCACTATGAACAAAGCTAGTGGAGGTGATGGAATTCCAGTTGAGCTATTTCAAATCCTAAAGATGAAGCTGTGAAAGTGCTACCTCCATATGCCAGCAAATTTGGAAAATTCAGCAGTGGCCACAGGACTGGAAAAGGTCAGTTTTCATTCCAATCCCAAAGAAAGGCAAAGTCAAAGAATGTTCAAAGTACCGCACAATTGCACTCATTTCATCGGCTAGCAAAGCAATGATCAAAATTCTCCAAGCCAGGCTTCAACGGTACTTGAACAGTGAACTTCAGAGGAGCCTGTTGGGCTACAGTCCATGGGGTTGCAACAGAGACAGACACAACATAGTGACTAAACAGGAACAAAACAATTAGCAATGTTGAGTATCATTTCATGTGCATTTTGGACATCTGTGTCTTATTTGGAGAAATACCTTTTTCGGTCCTCTACCCATTTTTCAATTGGGTTGTTTCTCTTTTATAATACTGAGCTATTGTATATTCTGAAGATTAATTCCTTGTCAGGTTCATCGTCTTCCACCACACCATCCACCACTTCCCAGTCACAAACTGGAGGCAGAATACTGGCTGCTGTTCCCCTGTTGCCCTCTGTGGCCTGGTCTGCCTCCCCAAAGCCATCTGCCTGCAGGAAGACCACAATCTGCTTTTAACCCTCACCAAAATAAAAAGAGCAAACTTCCTCTGTTGCTAATGGAGTGCACATCTGGATATGAAAGGCTATTTCCAAAACTCTATTTCCTCAACCAACTTCCAAGCAGAGGTCTCAGCCCCTTCACTGGAACAGCTGAGGGCTGGAATAGGGAATCTGAAAACAGTCACCATCCATCTAGGGAGCTCTGTGCCACCAGCTCCAGCTAGCCCACCACGGCTTGTCACCTCATTCAGTCCCTAGCAAGTCCTCTCGAGGGACTTATAACCCGATGCAGGCCAGGCATGACAGGAAATGAAGCTGATTTGTACCAGCTGAGCCACAAGGGAAGACCAAGTATACTAGAGTGGGTGGCCTATCCCTTCTCCAGGGGATCTTCCCGACCCAGGAATCGAACCGGGGTCTCCTGCATTGCAGGCAGGTTCTTTACCAACTGAGCTACCAGGGAACCCCTGGCTGGTCACAGGAGCTCACAGTCTTGAGGGAAAGACAGACACAGAGGTGGATGTCTGAGCATCACTATGGCATGGTGAGAGTGATCATGGTGCTGGTGCTGTGTACTAAGTAGAGTGTGGACTTCCAAGAGGCATCTGTTTACTCTGCTTAGGAATCAAATGGCCCTAAGTAGAAGCAGCCAGCAGCCCCACTGTGAGCCTGTCTCCTTGCCGAGGGGAAATGGAGAGGGTCTACGCAGGCCCATGAGCTGCCTGCAGGGACTCTATGCATAGCAGTGACAAGTTCTGAAGGATCCAAAATGGAACAAGTATCACTTCACGGGATGGAAGACAGCAAGCAAACTGTCCCATTCATCCTACATGACCCAGCCCAAGAGTAGGTCTTCTTTCATAAGACTTTTTAACAGATGGGACTTCCTTCCCCTAGAACTCCATAGCCCTCTTCTCGCACATCTCTCTTGTGACATATGGCATTAACTCAGCTTCCTTGTGGCATTTCCTTTGCCCACAGAGTTTCCAGCCAGTGAGCGAAACAGGAAATACATTTCAGCTTACCAATTTCAGTATAGTTCAGTTCAGTCGCTCAGTGGTGTCCTGACTCTTTGCAACCCCATGGGCTGCAGCACGCAAGGCCTCCCTGTCCATCATCAACTCCCGGAGCTTGCTCAAACTCAAGTCCATCAAGTCGGTGATGCCATCTAACATCTCATCCTCTGTTGTCCCCTTCTGCTCCTGCCTTCAATCTTTCCCAGTATCAGGGTCTTTTCAAATGAGTCAGTTCTTTGCATCAGGTGGCCAAAGTATTGGAGTTTCAGCTTCAACATCAATATCAGTCCTTAACCAAATTAGCACACCTTTACTGCATACATGGGTGCCACGGAAAGAGCGGAGTCCATGATGGGGCAGGCACCTCACCAGCCTCCAGCACCCAAAAGCACTCAGAGTCTGTGCATTCAGAGTCTGGCCCCCCAGACCTCCCACCCAGCCACATCTGCCTTGTTTCCTCCACCCTTCATCTCACCCCTTACTCAGGGACCCCAGTGAATCCAGAAAATGAAAATAGATTATCCTGAAAACACTGCTGAAAAAAATCACATCCCTGCAGAAAAAAGAGGAGGCCAGAGCCCTGGACTTGCTCATTCCAGCTCAGACAAGAAGCCACCACGAAAATAAAAAAGATAGCATCACAGCTTTGATGCTCTCAAGTACCCTTATCCCCTGTCTTCTGTTTGCTTTTCACATTAGCTCCATTTTACAGATAGGGACCCTGAGGTTTGCAACTGGGAGATTCTTGCTCATGGCCACAGAGATAGGCAGAAGGGGGCCTGAGCTAAGACCCACCCTGCAGGGCGCATGACCTTCTTCCATCTCCAGCCTCAGCGCCTCTGCCCATCCACAGGAGGGAAGTTCACTTTCCAATCTGGGGCTGCCACCTGCTGTCCTGTGATCTTCAGGGTCTGAGAGATCCCACTCTGACACCCTCTGCCTCTCCTGTTGAGCCCAGCAGGTACAGACCTGCCCTTCTCTCTTCCAGGTCTGAGCCATTCCAGAAATACTTCTGACACAAGCTGGCTTGGGGGCTCCATGTGGGTTTACATTTCTGGGTGTGTGCCAGTAAGTGCCTGTGATTTGTCTATTCATGGGGGCTCCCGGGGGATGTGTGAATGGTCATGTGTGTCCATGTTTATGTGTATAGTCAGGGGCTGGGGTGTTCCTCTCTGTGTGGGAGACAGTGCAGGCGCATGTGTGCGTGTGCACGTCACTGTATTGTGCTTGGTGTGTGATGTCTCTGAGATATATGTGCAGGCGTCTTTGTTGTGCACCGGTACTGTGTATATTTGTATAGACACCCCTGTGGTGTGAGTGTGTGGTATGTGAGTGTGTAGATGTCCTCAGGGCATAGGTTTGCTGCTGCTGTTGCTTAGCTGCTTCAGTTGTGTCCAACTCTTTGTGACCATGAACTGAGACTCTGTCCATGGAATTCTCCAGACAAGAATACTGGAGTGGGTTTGCCATGCCTTCCTCCAGGGGACCTTCCCAACCCAGGAATCAAACCCGGGTCTCCTGCATTACAGGCAGATTCTTTACGACTGAGCCACCAGGGAAGCCTGGCATGGGTTCATGTGTGTGAAAATGTCTATGGGTGTGCGTGCATAGATGAATGGATGGATGGGTGGATGTTTCTGAGATACGTGTGAATATAGATGTTTCTGTGGTGCGTGTGTGTATGTTGTGTGTACCTCTATGTTGTGTGTTTGTGTCTATGTTGAGTGTGTATCTGGTGTGCTGTGTATATCTTGTATGCATCTGGTATGATGTGTGGGTACATGTGTGTGGTTTGTGTGTGTGTGCAGGTGTGTGCTTCTCTGTGGTGTGTGTGTGTGTGTGTGTGTGCGCGTGTGTGCTCCTGTGCAGATGACTGCTGACCTGGCTTTTCCATGAGCCGCAGCTGACACAGCAAAATGCTGAGAGCAGCTCAGAGGAAGTTGCAGAGAGCTGTCCTCACTCACCCAGGGCGAGCAGTGGGGGGCTGCCTGTGTTCCCCAGTCCCCAGAGGTTCCCAGCAGCCCAGAGTGAGCCATCGAGGGAGCAGGGCCTGGGAGAGCTCCAGAAAGGGGGCCCTGGAGTCATCTGGAGGGGTCCATGTCTAAGATGGAGCTGGGCTGAGAGATCTGAAAAAGTGAGATTTGCCCTGGAAGACAGAGGAAGGGCAAGCAGTGAGGTAGAGCAGAGGGAGTGAAGGGGGCGCGCCCAACAGAGTTTCAGCTGGAGGGAACTGGAGATCCCGGAGACTGTGCGGTTAGGGCTTGAAGTAGCGAGGGTGTGTGAGGGTGTGTGCACGCACATACAAGTGGTGTGTGCGTGTGTGATGTATGCATGCCTGTGGGGGATGTACGTATATCTATAGAGTACATGTGTGTGCATACACATGTGTACTGTGTGCATGTATGGTGTGGTGTGTGTGTGTGTGCATGTGGCGTGTGTGTACAGGTGGTATGTGTGGGTGTGTGCACACTTAGGCACAGGTCCACACACTCTCAGCTGTCTCTCATACACTGCTGGCTCTCCCAGAGGAGCAAGCAGTCAACTTCCCGCAGGGTGGGCAAAAGTCAGCCCTACCCCTCTTCTCTCCGGGGACCCTGCCCTGAAGGTGGCATCCTGAAATTTCACAGGTGCCGGGTAGCACACTGAGGCCTGGGACTGACAGAAACCACACCGTTTCTTCAGGCAGACAGGCCTTTGTTCCCAGCCTCTTATAGCGCTTTTATCTGTAGGTCTGCCTTGAACAAAATCCTGTTCAAATGGTCTAAACCTGACGATAAACCCAACCTTTCAGATTACAGTTTCGACTCGACTGCCACACTGGGGAGGTGAAAAAGCAGAATTCCTGTGCTTGCAGAAAACCTCTCTGAATAATCCCTTGAGCCTCCCCACAGCGCTCCAGCCCCTAATGGATGCTTTGATGACAGCAGATAAAGGCCAAAGGTACTTTTATTCTCTCAGAAATTGCTCCAAATAAACAACCTTGATGATTAAAGCCATAGAAATCCCCGGAAGATTGATGGCTTGGAAAATGCTGCCGAGTGAATGAATAACTTCCCCCCTTTATTTCCAAGAGCTAATATTTGTCCACATTTGCTGCCTGGTAGAAAAAAGTGCCACCTTTTTTGCACCGAGTGTTGGCCAGAGACAAACAGTCACCATCCAGTTATCACTTGAACTTTAAGCCCCATCTGTGAGCAACTGAGGCCTCTGTCAGAATCCACCCACCAACCAGGCCCAGGCCTGGGGTCTGTGTACAGAGAAGCCATACCTGGGGATGGACTTCCAGGGTGGGGCCAGGCAGTAGAACTCCTTCTGAAGGCCTTGAAATGCTCCATCTCATTTTCTGCTGCCCCAGTGTCTCCAGGAACAAGTCCCCAAGATGTTTTCAATGGCCAGGCTCATTCTGTGTCTAAACCAAACCTCCATTGAAGGCCAAGTAGTAGCATTTGGCAAGCCATCCTGTCCCTCCGCCCTGGTTGAACAGGAGATGGTGGTTCCCAACCACACAAGACTCTGCCGAAGGCTCCCTAGGTGGATGCCCTGAAGGCTTCATGGGCTGTGCCCGGACAGTGGGTGATGTGATCAGCCCAAGTGAAAGTGAAAGTCGCACCGTCATGTCTGACTCTTTGCAACCCCATGGATTATATAGTCCGTGGGATTTCCAGGCCAGAATACTGGAGTGGGCAGCTGTTCCCTTCTCCAGCTCCAGCACAATCAGGGACTGTGGAAAGAATCTTGTTCATCCAGCACCACAAGAAATGTGAGGATTGGCACACAGCTAAGGTACCGAAGGGCTGAAGCATAGCCCCCATCAAATACACACAGGCTCATCTCGTACTTGGGTGATAAATAGTTACTTTCCTGAACCAGCTGTTCAGCTTCCTGAACAATCTCCTTCCCCCGTAGATCTTGACTCCCAAATCTCAGGGCTTCTCTCCACCCCAAGTGCAGCTCTCATCCTGAATGACCTCAGCTACACATGATCTTTTGGTTCCTTGATCAGCCCACTTCCTGTCACCGTTCCTCCTACCCCAGTTCAGCCATCCATTCTCTTGACGTCACCTGGAAACCTGCTGTTACCTGGAACTGTGCCAGCTCTGAAACTGTGAATGCAGATGGCCCGTCTCTGACCACCGTCTCCCAAATCCTTTCAGCTTTTTCTCGGTTCCTCTCCCTGCTTTATCAGTTCACTTATCTGGCTTCACTGAGACCTCTTATTTCTTAACCCCTTTAGTTTCCCCTTATCCATCATCTTGTCCCGAGTTCAGTTGTTCTTTCTTCAGATTCTTCTGGAAACATCAAAATCCTGACTCCAGCTTGCCAGCCATAGTCTTGGCACCCATACCCAGGAGGCACTGCCAGAGCACAGAAAATGCAGGTTGCCCTCACTGCCAACTGTAGCCTCCTTCTGGTAGTTTGCAATGCTAGCAGAAGTCCTTGCACACTTCCAGTGCCTGGCTGATGCCCCTCTCCAGAGTCCGTGTTAAATGCCCCTCGCTATCCCAGACCCACCACCACACAAGCTTGTCCTGGCTATTCGCATAGGTCACTCATAGTGCCACATACAAATTAGAAACCACCAGAAAGAAAATACTACAATGTCTCGTCAGGTTATCTACTCACTTACCAACCTCTCTAGGCCCTCCAGTCGCCCCCAGGCCCTATGAGAAGATGTTGAGCTCTCTTGGCAAAGGCAAGGCCTTGCAGCTTTATTACTTCTTTGAATTGGCTCTTGCTGGAGTCACCAGGAATATTTTGTTGTGTCCATTGGATGTGTTTCATCATCTTCCCTTCCTTGAATGTGTTCAAAACTCGTGACCTTCTTGCTTCTGTTCCTGTGTTCCCACAGTCTCCAGTTCCCCATCTTTCACCTGTGTGATGACCTTTTGTGGCTCCTCCTCTGTTTGCACTTGTTCAGGTGGCAGTGTTTTGGGGAGTTCACATAACCTTTTTGAATATGCTCTTTCTGAACTTTAGTATCCATTCTGGGGCATCACTGATCATCTTTGTGCTAAGGACTACAAGGATCTGTTTCTAACTGCAGAGTTTCTCCTTGGAATTTGGGGGCATTGTTCTGCTTGCACATTCAGCATCTCTACCTGGATACGCCACAGACTCCTCACATCTTATGGTCAGAACTGAGCTGACATAGTCCCTACACTAAGCCTGTCTCTCTCCCTGAATGATCCCATTATCTTCCCGGTTTCCAAAGCCAGTAGCCTGGGCACAATCCTTGCCCTCTTTCTCTCCCGTATTCATTAGAGCCAACCCGGCTCCTCTGTCTTGCCTGTGCTCACATCCTCTTCTGTTCTCTGAAGAGTGTGAGAGCAAGGACACATCTGAGTCACCTGTGCACATCCTAGGCTTTCAATAAATGTTGAATTAATGAGCAGTAAATTCTTTGAGGCAAGTGTTTTCATCGTGTTACAGATGATGGAGGCTCAGAAAAGCTAAACAATTTAACAGGCATTCAGTGAGCAAAGGGAGCCAAAGTCTGAACCTAGATCTGTCTAAATCCAGAATCTGAGCATTTACATGTTTGTGCTATGTCAGATTTGGGGAGGTGGCATTTTTCTGTGCCAACATCCTGCCCACATTTATGGAAAGATGAAAGCTAAGCATAGAAGATATTTGCATTCTGAATTGAAGTTGGAAACAAACTTTCACTTCATCTCTTAGACTTTGAAATTCCATTTGGTCTCTGTGATGATGTCTGACAGATAGGGTCCAAGGCCCTCCACGTTATTGGGAAAGTTCTCTTAATCATCTCTGCTTGATGCTGGCTCAGAGTGCCCCTCAGCACCCTCTCCCCCAGGCTTTCCTTTCTCTCCAGGCGGCTGTGTGCCATCTTGCAGTCATGATCAAGGTCCCTTTTTGCCAGTGTGCTCCATCTCTAACAGAAGGCAGCAGAGCCTAGAGCTTCCCCTTACACACACACACACACACACACACACACAAACAGACACACATGCACAGACACACACACACACACTTACTATCCTGTTGGAGTCAGGGCTTCTGTGCCCCAGGCTTTTCTACAAAGTGAGGAGCTGGCTGCAGCTTTAGTGAGGTCAGCCAGGTTGTGAGCACCTCTGACATGCCCTGTCCACATGTCTGGCTCAGAGTGGGTCTCATTGCAAGAAAAACACGAGATTTATTGAGCATGTAGATGGCAACTGAGAGGATGAGGATGTAGGAGGTCACCGGGGGGGTGGTGGGGCATGAAGAGTGAGATGAGAAAGAGGACAAAGTTCTACTCCTAGGAAACTTTGATCTTTGGAGAAAGAGAAGAAAGCAAGGCCTGTGGAGGGGGAGGGGGAAAGAAAAGTCAGAGGATGATGGGTAAGAAAATATGATATCATGTAATTTATGAGTTAAAGCTGAGTACTGAGGAATTGATGCTTTTGAACTGTGGTGTTGGAGAAGACTCTTGAAAGTCCCTTGGACAGCAAGGAAATTGAATCAGTCATCCTAAAGGAAATCAGTCCTGAACATTCATTGGAAGGACTGATGCTGAAGATGAAACTCCAACACTTTGGCCTCTTGATGCAAAGAACTGACTCATTTGAAAAGACCCTGATGCTTGGAAAGATTGAAGGTGGGAGGAGAAGGGGATGACAGAGGATGAGCTGGTTGGATGGCATCACTGACTCAACAGATATGGGTATGGGTGAGCTCTGGGAGTTGGTGATGGACGGGGAGGCCTGGCGTGCTGCAGTTCATGGGGTCGCAAAGAGTTGGACACGACTGAACAACTGAACTGAACTGAACAACAATAATAATGAGAAAGAGGAGAAAGGAAATCATTAATTAAATGCTTGTTCTGTGCCAGGCTGTGTATCAAGCAGTAGTTCCTATGCTGCTACTGCTGCTAAGTCATTTCAGTCGTGTCCGACTCTGTGCGACTCCAGAGACGGCAGCCCACCAGGCTCCCCCATCCCTGGGATTCTCCAGGCAAGAACACTGGAGTGGGTTGCCATTTCCTTCTCCAATGCATGAAAGTGAAAAGCGAAAGTGAAGTTGCTCAGTCGTGTCCGACTCCTAGCGACCCCATGGACTGCAGCCTACCAGGCTCCTCCGTCCGTGGGATTTTCCAGGCAAGAGTACTGGAGTGGGGTGCCATTGCCTTCTCCGAGTAGTTCCTATACAGTTATACATTAATTCTTAAAAAGACATTATGAAATAAATTCTTCTTACAAATGAAGAAAAATGTTCACCGTATTTGGCCAAAAGTGAATCACTGCTAACCTTAGTAAGATAAAGTTTACTGAAGGAAAGTGACTGGAAGTGAGATTCAAATAGGTTGAGTAGTTATTCAGTTCAGTTCAGTCGCTCAGTTGCATCCGACTCTGCGACCCCATGGACTGTAGCACACCAGGCCTCCCTGTCCGTCACCAACTTCCGGAGTCTACCCAAACCCATGTACACTGAGTCAATGATGCCATCCAACCATCTCATCCTCTGTCGTCCCCTTCTCCTCCTGCCCTCAATCTTTCCCAGCATCAGGGTCTTTTCAAATGAGTCAGCTCTTTGCATCAGGTGGCCAAAGTATTGGAGTTTCAGCTTCAACATCAGTCCTTCCAATAAATATTCAGGACTGATTTCCTTTAGGATGTACTAGTTGGATCTGCTTGCAGTCCAAGGGACTCTCAAAAGTCTTTTCCAACACCACAGTTCAAAAGCATCAATTCTTTGGCACTCAGCCTTCTTTATAGTCCAACTCTCACATCCATACATGACTACTGGAAAAACCATAGCCTTGACTAGATGGACCTTTGTTGGCAAAGTAATGTCTCTGCCTTTTAATATGCTGTCTAGGTTGGTCATAACTTTCCTTCCAAGGAACAAGCGTTTTTTAATTTTATGGCTGCAGTCACCATCTGCAGTGATTTTGGACCCCCCAAAAATAAAGTCAATCACTGTCTCCACTGTTTCCCCATCTATTTGCCATGAAGTTATGGGACTAGATGTCATGATCTTAGTTTTCTGAATGTTGAGTTTTAAGCCAACGTTTTCACTTTCCTCTTTCACTTTCATCAGAAGGCTTTTTAGTTCCTCTTCATTTTCTGCCATAAGGGTGGTGTCATCTGCATATCTGAGGTTATTGATATTTCTTCCAGCAATCTTGAATCCAGCTTGTGCTTCATCCAGCCCAGTGTTTCTCATGATGTATTCTGCATATAAGTTAAATAAGCAGGGTGACAGGAGGCAGGAATGGAGAGAGAACGGATTATTCTTTCAAGAAATTTGTTTGGGAAGTGAAGAAGCAAGACTGCATGGTGAATAGAAGGGGGAAAGAGTATCAAGAGAGGTTATGTTTTAGTACAGAAGAGGCTTGCACATGTTGAGAATCTGAGAAGAGATGTAAAGATGATTGAAGACACAGATGGGAGCAATGGGAAATTAACAAACCAACATGGTGGGAAGACACAAGTCAAAGGCTGTGAGCGGGATGTCCTTACATAGTAGAAAAGGGGGTCCATTCTCAGAGACAAGAGAAGAGGATTTGGAGAGCGGATGGGTGTAGACAGATTTGTGACTGTCAGATGGGAAGTGAGGGAGGTTGTGATTTATGCTGCCAATTTTCTTAAAGAAGAAATGGAATGAAGAATAGAAATACAGCTGGACTTTTTTTTATCTGAGAGTGAAAGGCTGGAATAATATAAGGAGCTTGAAGACAGAGGTAGTCATTAAAGTACTCCCTGAAGGGTGGGAGAGGAAGTCATCCCCAAAGTTAAATGACTGCCAGGTGACTCTTACAACCCCACAGAAAGTGCGGGGGCTCCAGTCTCCTTGCTTTTACTTTTTATTACGTCAGCCAGCAGGTGCTAGAGCAGACAGGCAGGTTAGTGCATTGATCCCAAGTCAGGATACATCTAAATGCCTTAAGTGGGTGGATTCCAACATACCGTGAACACTAAATGAGGTCACCGAGGTTGATGCCAGCACAGCACTGACGCAGACTGTGTGCCCAGGGAACACTGACTGCTCCTGTTCATAGATCCCCTCAGCAGTAAACTGAGGACGGTAAACCTAGACAGCATATTAAAAAGCAGAGACATTACTTTGCCAACAAATGTCCATCTAGTCAAGGCTATGGTTTTTGCAGTAGTCATGTATGGACATGAGAGTTGGACTATAAAGGAAGTTGAGTGCCCAAGAATTGATACTTTTGGACTGTGGTGTTGAAGAAGACTCTTGAGAGTCCCTTGGACTGCAAGGATATCCAGCCAGTCCATCCTAAAGGAGATCAGTCCTGAGTGTTCATTGGAAGGACTGATGTTGAAGCTGAAACTCCAATTGTTTGGCCACCTGATGTGAAGAACTGACTCATTTGTAAAGATCCTGATACTGGGAAAGATTAAAGGCAGGAGGGAAGGGGAGGACAGAGGATGAGATGGTTGGATGGCATCACCGACTCAATGGACATGAGTCTGGGTAAACTCCGGGAGTTGGTGATGGACAAAGGAGGCCTGGTGTGCTGCAGTCCATGGGGTCTCAAAGAGTTAGACATGACTGAGCAACTGAACTGAACTGAAACTGAGGACATTATATTAGAGATCTAGCTCTGACATTTGGGTTCATGTGGCCATTTCAGAGAAGTCTAAATTCAGTGATTCTCAAAGTGTAGCCCGCTTCTAAGAGAGCACTTTGAAGAGTTTCTTGGAAAGTCAGATTCCAGGGCCATTGCCTAGAGCGTGGGAAGGACAGAGTCTCTGCATTTTAATAAGCTCCACAGGGAGACCCTGTACTTGACCTGTATCCTGTACTTCCGTGGGTCTTTCCCCATTTGATTTATGCAGAAGCACAATCTGAGGCCAGACTATGGCATGAGTTGTGAACTTACAACAAGAGACACCAAGACCATTAAATTGTGGATAACTGAGGCTCTTGGGTGGCATTTAACAGGAACTCTTTTCCCAGAACTTTCCTGGTGAAACTAGGGGTAGGCTGCTAGTTTTCAGCCCACTGTATCCTGGCTTTAACCTCATCTGCCTTCATTGTGACATCTGTCAATATACCCTTCAGCCCAACTGTTGTTTAGGGTTTTAGTTGCAGAAAACAGGTCTTATCCTTGTTTCTCTTTTTCAAAATGTCTGGCTATTGGGAAAATAACTTAGGAAAAGATAACAAATGCTTCATTATGATTATCATTCATTACATCTGCATGGCTCTTTAAAGTTTACAGAATAATTCTATACACACTCATCTTTTATCCCACACAGCTGAGATTTATAGAAAGATGATAACTTCTATTGAGAATTACATTGACTAAGGTTCAGAGTGATTAGGCAGCATGCACATTGTCATAAAATAGGGTGATGACAGAGCTAGAGGCCACTCTATGTGTCACAGTCCTTTCAGTGGCTCTAACCAGACACCACAGACTGAGTGGCTCATTAACAACAGCAATCTAATTCTCATAGCCTGGAGGTCAGAAGTCTGAGATCAGAGGGTCAGCCGAGGATCCTCTTCTGGGTTTCAGACTTTTGGTCACATCCTAACAGTGGAAGGTAGCTAGGGAGCTCTACGGGGTCTCTTAGAAGGGCACTAATCCCATTCATAAGGACTCCACCCTCATAACCTAATCACCTTCACAGGTCCCACCTACTAATATCACTTTTCTGGGTAGAATTTCAACATAAAAATTTCTGGGAACACAAATATTTATATTAAGGCCCCACGATCTTCTATCTTCAAGCCTAGAGTGCTTCCAAGTAATTAAAATCAGAATAAGACCTTTTGACTCTCCCTTTTCTGCAACCAGACTGTATAAGCACCTACATTTTCTTAAACCACATCCTTAACTCCAGCCTCTTTGTCAAACCCTCACCAAGATGCTTGTCAGCCTCCAGCCTGGGATCACTTCAACGAAGCTGAGTTCTGGTCTAGATAGGGTTTCTGATGAACATTTCAGAGCATCAGATAAAACTGCTCTGCAGCATTAGGAACCAAGGTCTTTACTTTGTCCTCATGTCCTCCTGAATCTTCCCAGGTGGTGCTTGTGGTAAACAACCTGCCTGCCAACGCAGGAGATATAAGAGACACGGGTTCAATCCCTGGGTCGGGAAGATCCCCTGGAGGAAGAAATGGCAACTGGCTGCAGTATTCGCGCCTGGAAAATTCCATGGACAGAAGAGCCTGGCAGGCTACCATTAGGGAGTTGCAAAGGATCAGACACTGCTGAAGCAACTTAGCACGTATGCACTCACAGCCTAATCTTCTGTCTTCTGGAACACTGAGGCTGCTCCTGGTATATGTTTCCAGCTACTACAGAGATGAGTGAGATGACCAAGGGTGAAAGTACCAAGGCAGAAGCCTCGATGGAGGCAGAGGGAAGCCCCACGGAGGCGTGTGTCCTGATGCTGAGCACTTTTTCATCCCAGCAGTCGACTAAAATGTATTGGGTATTTAAATTGTTGCTAACTTCATGACTAAAGTGTCAAACCTAATTTTTTAAAACTTTAGAAAATATATTTGAAAAGCTCTTTAAATGGAAACTTTTTTTTCTGCCAAGTTCCACCATAGCACACATTTTTACAGCTCTTATAATTCCTTGAAAAAACTCAGCATATAATAGAAGTGCTGACAGATGCTGGACCATAGCGGCCGGTCTAACAGCTCAGCTGTATTTATTTTTCATTACACTTGACTCTAATTGGTACTGGTTTAACTGTGGCTCATACCAGCAAGAACCTTTTAACTCAACATCAGCCCAGAGAAACTTTTTTCTCCCCATATCTTGGCTCTTAATATTAGAGATTGCCTATATTTCTCCTCCTTCAAACTATCTTTCTGTTTACAGAGAGGCAGTTAGATTTATTTTTTAGGAACATGGAATTTGAAATAAAAAGACCTAAATTTTAATCTGGGCTCCTCTGTCAAGTTGACTTTGGAGTCATTTAATCTCTGTGAACCTGCTTCCCCATCTATAGATGGGGCATGTAATTTTTACCTTGCAGAGCAGTGATATGTATCTTGTAGAAGGTCAGTATCAGGTAGGTAATGCATCTAGCAGAGTCCTTGGAACATATTAAGAATTTGACGTGTGCACGCTAAGTCTCTTCAGTCATGTCCGACACTTAGCCTATGGACTGTAGCCTTCCAGGCTCCTCTGTTCATGGGATTCTCCAGGCAAGAATACTGGAGTAGGTTGCCATGCCCTCCTCTGGGGGATCTTTCAGACCCATGTATCGAACCTTCGTCTCTTCTGTCTCCTGCACTGGCATTTGAGTCCTTTACCACTAGTGCCATGGTATTTGATATTATTTTCCACATATTCTATATTTATCAGTATTATAACTAATGATGACAATGCTCTATACAGAAAAAGAACCTCCTATCCAATTAGTCTGTGTGGGATTTTCTACTACTTTGATTAGTTGCAAGACCACTAACCCATATAAGAAAAAACCCTTTGACAATTCCACAGAGACCAGGCCCTTTTTCATTAAAAAGCCAGAAATCTGGGGGAAAGATATAGCCATGAGTTCCAAGGCTGCCTGGATCTTCCCAGTTGCTCTGGGATGCTCCTGGGTGTGGGAATTCTTCAAATGACTTTCAAGTGGCCTCCTTAGAGATGCTGACAGGTCCAATCAAACTCTCTTCTACTGGGTCCTGAGATGAAAGGAAGTGGCAGAGGTGTCTGAGAAATAAAAAAGGTGACTGCATAGTCCTGAGGAAAGTACCTCGGGATAGAGAAACACACAACCCTAGCTCTTGAATTCTCTGCAGTGTACATCCTCAAGGAGGCAACATTAATAAGAAGAGTGTCTGCTCATCTACATAAAGCCACTCCGGAATTCTGGCTGGAAGCCCTTCAGTGATAGCAAAGACTCTGTTGAGGGAACTCAATGTGGACTTACTCTGTGAACCCACCTGGATTTATAATGGCAGATGGAAGGAAAGCATGTTCTCATTGATTAACTGCTATGGAAAAGGGGCTTTACCTAGGTGGCAGAAACTCATGGTGACCCTTCAAAGCCAGGATGGTTATTGCTCTTTTGCAACTAAGGATGTGAGACTTGGAGAGGCAACGTGACTTGCTAAGGCTACCCTGGGCTGAAGAGACCAGTATTTGAGCCCGGGTTCTTAGGAACTCTTGACCACAGACTAAACTATGGGGGAACCAAAAGAATCAAAGAACTCATGCTAAATCTTATTTCATGGCCCCAAACATTTTAATAACAAAAAGAGAAGTTTTAAAATAAAAAAACAAAACTACACAGAGTCCTATGACCTTATCAGGCTTCTTCTTTTTACTTTTCCATGCTATCTTCATCCTGGGAAGAGGCAGAACCATAACTGAGCGGGTTAAGATTTTAGAGATGTATGAGACGCCTGCTGTATGCAGTAGCTCCTAGATGTTTAGTACACGATAGTTTGAACCACTTGTAAGCTGTCATGTAACGGTTGAGACGATATTGGGCTTCCTTTTGTGGTTGTTGCTCTGTTGCTCGATTGTGTCTGACTCTTTGCAACCCCGTGGACTGCAGCCCTCCAAGCTTCCCTGTCCTTCACCATCTCCTGAAGTTTGTTCAAACTCATGTCCACTGAGTTGGTGATGCCATCCAACCATCTCATCCTCTATCGTCCCCTTCTCCTCCTGCCCTCAGTCTTTCTCATTATCAGGGTCTTTTCCAATGAGTTCGCTCTTCTCATCCGGTGGCCAGAGTATTGGAGCCTTAGCTTCAGCATCAATCTTTCCAATGAATATTTGAAATGAATGAGAGCTTTCCTTCCAATGAAGGACTTCCAGGAAATCAACCCTGGGCTTTCTTAACAGGGCAGATGAGCTGCTGCTCATGCAGCATATAGATGTACAGAGAGTGTTAATGAAGAGGAGGGCCAGTGTGGGCCATCACCATGAGAATGAAGGTCTTAGGGGCCTGAGGGCCATCCCATCCAACTGGCAGCATCACTTGAGTCTGAGAGTCCCTAGATTTGGGTACAGAAAGCAGAGACACATAGAAGTGTGTTCTCAAGCTGCCTCCTCAAGCTAAGCCCAATTCAATGAATGAACTTTTATTATACTAGTCATGGATTTCTGCTAATTAGTATTACTCATATCCATTATTTAAAAACCTTAAAGCTTATAAAAGTATCTCTTTAGCAATTTAACAACACATAACAATGCCATCCAGAGGATAGTAGTTATTGTTTTACCTTAGTTCCTTCAGTCTTTTTATATGCTTATTTTGCTTATTTGATATTAAGTATATATAGTGTAAGAATCTTATTTTTTCAGTTAACATTATAATGTTAGAATTCTCAAATGCTATTAAACTCATCTCAAAAATGTAACTTTGAAAGGCTGCATAAAATCCATACTATGAAAGTAATATAATTTAGTTAGCATGTTAACTATGTTGACTATTTAGGCTGTTTCAAAATGTTTACTATTAAAATTAATGCTGGCTTCCAGCCAAGATGGGGCTTTGACTTCCCAAATAAGCCACCTCATCCTATTCTTGCACTCTAGACACTTATCACAGTAGATCAGTGATTTTAAATATATAAAAGCAGTCAACTCCATGAGCCATAAATAGTGGAGACACATCACTAGAGAGCTGAACTGTAATCTGATTGAGCATCAGAACCAGAAATTTGCAGGAGTAGCCAAGAACTACTGGCTTTCAGGGTAAATGTGGAAGTTCAAGACAAGCATGACTACCATGTGTGGTGGGGTGAGTAGTACACTGTCCAACTCCTAAAGATTCCATTCACAGTGTAGTATAAATGAATGGTTCCCATCTCCATTACCCAATCCCTGACATTGTGCTAAGGAAGATAACTTATGTGAAAGACACAGAGATGGAATCCCCTGCCTGAGAATAGGGAGTGCAAAGAGCTACAAACCCCACCCCATGCTATGGCTAATAATAAATTGTAACCAGGTAATTTAGATGAAGCACAGATCTGCTTGGTCAGGACATGGATCTAGCCACCCATTGTTTCTGAAAAGTGCTTTGTATATGTTGACTATTATTTCGAGTATGCACTTACTGTTCTAAGTCTGTTGAATCTTTTAGTAACAGTTTTGCTTGAAACTATAAGACAAAGTAGGATCCAGATTGTAAATGAGTGGGAGTAGCGGATTCTTAACAAAAGATGATTGCCAAATTTTCAGTAGGGTGTTGTAAGATGGCTTATGGCAGCAGTGGCAGCTGGATAGGTAAGAGGTCTACTGTGGGTCACCTTGTGGCCCTGGGTGACACCCTTGCTCTTATGGGTCTTTGGCTCAGCACAATAAGTGGGCTGTTAGTGGACCCCCAGATACCTCCTTCCCTTCTGACATTTTATAACTTAATCTTCTTCTGAAATAGGCAAGATTGGAGGAGTGAAAGTCAACTGATACAGCTAAAGACTGTACTCAGAAGCTGCAGTGTTCTCCCTGTCCTGTGAGTGATGACAAAGATTTGATTTCTCTGCGTGGTCAGAGCGGTAAGGCCTTTTCTCATTGGTCTGGGTCCCCAGGAGAGCTGAACTTTATTCCTGACAAAACAAATGTCCCCACAGGGAAGAGTATTTTGGGGAAATTAGTAGAGGTGAAGTGTAGGTTGCTGCTAAGTCACTTCAGTCATGTCCGACTCTGTGTGACCCCATAGACGGCAGCCCACCAGGCTCCCTTGTCCCTGGGATTCTCCAGGCAAAAACACCGGAGTGGGTTGCCATTTCCTTCTCCAAGTGTGTAGGTTAGGAGCAGGCAAAGGGAAGAAAATGACTGTTACTGAGGAACTGCCTGATGTGTGCTGATCACTATGCTAGATATTTAGTAGATATTTCTAGTTCTGATGATAGTCATATGAGGTGGGATTTATTTTCCCTAGTTTGCAGTTGTAGCACTTAAAGCTCAGTGAAGGCAAGAAAGTTTTCAAGTATGCTGTGCTCAGTCGTGTCTGACTCTTTGTAATCCCATGGACTGTAGCCTGTCAGGCTCCTCTGTCCATGGGCTTTTCCAGGCAAGAATACCAGAATGAGTTGCCATTTCCTCCTCCAGGGGATCTTCCCTACCCAGGGATCAAACCCCTGTCTCCTGCACTGGCAGGCGATTCTTTACCACTGTGCTACCTGGGAAGCCCCTTGCAAGTATATTCAACAAGTAGAACAGAAGAACCAGAATAAGACTGCAATCTTTCTGGATTCTGTTCTTTTATTTCAGCATGTTGCCAGAGGCTCCTCCTTACACCCTCTGTCAATCAATAAGAGTAAGACTTGGTGGTATGTGACCCAACTCCCGCCACCCCACAACCCCGCAGTTGGTACATGGCAGAATGAATCTGTGGCCCAAAGCCCATTATCTGAATGCCAAAAACAATGCTTACATATTTCATCTTCAGTCTGTGTTCCAAAATCTGTCTTCCATCTAGAAGAAAAGCCTACATTAAATCATATAATTATTCTTGGATTGATCTTACTCCCACTCCAATTCTTAAAGTTGTGAATTAATTTAATTTGGGTGATTTAGGGAAACAATATAGTATAAGAGAAAGAATACAGAATTTGGCTTCATATTCTGGCCTCCACCACTTCCAAACTGATTCATATTAAGTAAATCACACCATCTTCCTGAACTTTAGTTTCCTCATATGTGATGTTTGGATAATGATGTATAAATCAGAGAACGTTTCCAAGACTAAAGCATAAAATGCAAGTAAGTTCCCCACTACAATGCTTTATTGATTCTTAATAGTTGTAAATGCCCCTTTTGCATCAGCGACAAGTATTTCATCATTGTGACTCTAAATTTTATATAGAAAATAAGGTCATACAGGAGACAAACTGAAAGCACAGAAACAGACCCACTTACGTATAGATTGCTCACATATGATGAAACAATCAGAGTGGAAAGGAGGGAAAGATCAGAGTGGAAAGGAGGGAAAATGGGTCTGAAATTTTATTTTTTACACAGAAAAATTAAATGTATTGCTACTTCACAAGATACAAAAATATCAACTGCTTTTGGACCCAAATGTCAACAACAAAATTGTACAATTTTTGGAAGAAACTATAAGAGAAAACACATTTGACCTTTGCACAGATAAAAATTTCTTAAACAAGATAATACAATGTTAACTACAAAATAAGATGGATCAATTTGACTACACTAAAATATAAAAATTATGTTTACAGAAGTCTTTTATTTTTCAGAAGTCATCCCATTTTGGGGATAAAATGTCAAAGGAAGGTTTGCTATTATTTACCCCCTACTTCCCTGCCCAACCAAAGAACAGCAGTTTAGACAATCACTTATGGAGCAGTGTTTTTGTGGAAGTCCAGGAGTCCAGTGGAGAAGTTCCAGCACATCACTGGAGAAATAATAAATAAAATAAAATTCTGAGATGTGACACATTGAAGTGGGTAAGAAAGTTTCCCTTTACCTGAGTCAATCAACACCCCCCACCCCCACAAGGTAGCCTACCTCAGTGCCAAAAGAGATTTTCCTGGCTCATGATTTCTCCCACAGAGGGAAGTGAGAGTGTGAGTGACTATCCAGTTTCCCCAGCTGTGTGGGATGTCACCAAAGTGACCACTTCTTTCTAACCCCACCCAGAATACTGAGGTGAGCTGCATGACTGGGGGCAGGAAAGTGTCTGGGAGAATAGTAGCCAGAACTCGCAGAGGACATCAGTGGGATGAAGACCCAACTAACTGCTTCACAGAGTCCACCAGAAAGCCACCCATGAGCTGCTGCAGTTGCCTCATCTCTGGATTCCCCCAGTTGACTAATACTGGGAATTAATATTGTTAAAAATGTCCATATCACCAAAGCCATATTTAAATTCAATGCAATTTCTGTCAGAAGTCTGATGGCATTTTCCCAGAAACAGAAAAAAATGGTCCTAATATTTGAACAGCCCCACAAAATACCTTGAAAAGCCAAAACAATAATGATAAAGAAGAACAAAGCTGTAGCCTGTACACTTCTTGTTTTCAAACTATATTACAAAGCTATAGTAACAAAAATAATATACACTGGCACAAAAATAAAAACAGTCACCAATGGAACAGAATTGAGAACCTAGATATAAACTTATGCATACAGAGTCAATTAATATTTGACAAGGGGTCCAAGAATGTTCAGTGAGGAAAAGATAACCCTTTTAATAAATAGTATTGGGAAATCTGGATATCCACACACAAAAGAATGAAATTGGATTCCTGTTTCATTCCATTTACAAAAATCAACTCAAAGGATTGAAGACTTAAATGTGATGTCTGAAACCATAAAACTCCAAAAAGAAAATATAGAAAAACATTCCTTACATTAGTCTTGGCAAAGATTTTTTTTATTATGATACCAAAATAAAAAATAAACAAGTAAAACCACATCAAACTAAAGAGCTTCTGCATAGCAAAAGAAACAAATGAAATGAGGATGCAGCCTAAGAAAACATAAGGGACTCATATAACTCAATACCAAGGGGAAAAAAACCCCACAAATAATCCACTTGAAAATGGGCATAGGACCTAAATAGACATTTTTCCAAAGACCACAGATGATCAGCAGGTACATGAAAGCACGCTCAACATCACTGATCATCAGAGAAATGCAAATCAAGACCACAATGAAATCACCTCACACCAGTTCAGAATGGCTTTAATAAAACCAGAAAAGAGAACAAGTATTGGTGAAACCATAGAGAAAATGCTGTATATTGTCACCCTGTTTGTTTAACTTATATGCAGAGTATATCATGTGAAATGCCAGGCTGGATGAAGCACAAGCTGGAATCAAGGTTGCTGGGAGAAATATTAGTAACCTCAGATACACAGATGACACCACCCTTACGGCAGAAAGAGAAGAGGAACTAAAAAGCCTCTTGATGAAAGTGAATGAGAAGAGTGAAAAAGCTGGCTTAAAACTCAACATTGAAAAAACTAAGATCATAGTATCCAGTCCCATCACTTCATGGTGAATATATGGGGAAACAATGGAAATAGTGACAGACTTTATTTTCTTGGGCTCCAAAATCCCTGCAGATGGTGACTGCAGCTATGAAATTAAAAGACGCTTGCTTCTTAGAAGAAAAGCTATGACCAACCTAGATAGCATATTAAAAAGCAGAGACATTAGTTTGCCAAAAAAACTCCGACTAGTCAAAGCTATGGTTTTTCCAGTAGTTACATATGGATGTGAGAGTTGGACCATAAAGAAAGCTGAGTGCCAAAAAATTGATGCTTTTGAACTGTGGTGTTGGAGAGGACTCTTGAGATTCCCTTGGACTGCAAGGAGATCCAACCAGTTATCCCTAAAGGAAATCAGTTCTGAATATTCATTGGAAGGACTGAGGTTGAAGCTGAAGCTGTAATACTTTGGCCACCTAATACGAAGAACTGACTCCTTGGAAAAGACCCTGAGGCTGGGAAAGACCGAAGGCAGGAGGAGAAGGGGATGACAGAGGATAAGATGACTGGACGGCATCACTGACTCGATGGACAAGTTTGAGCAAGCTCCAGGAGTTGGTGAAAGACAGGAAAGCCTGGTGTGTTGCAGTCCATGGGGTCACAGAGAGTTGGACACGACTGAGTGACTGAACTGAACTGACAGAGAAAACAAATCTTTGTGTATTGTGGGTGGGATTACAAACTGGCACAGCCACTATGGAAAACAGTATAGAAGTTGCTAAAAAACTGAAAATAGAACTATGACAATATCCAGTAATCGCATTTGGATATATATGCAAAGAAACAAAACCACTATCTCAAAGTGATATCCACACTCTTATGTCCAAAGCAGTATTATTCACAATAAAGAAGTTCCAAAAATCAAAGTATAAAAATACAAACAACTCAATAGAAAAATAAGCAAATACTTAGGTACCTCACTTGCCTTACCCTAATCTCAGTCCTGTTTAAGGATTAAATGAAAACAGTGTCCAGCACATAAGAAGATCTTAGGAAATTATATTTATAATTATGATTATGACTTTCTGTTAAGGTTATTTATTTTTGTTATTGTTATCATCAATCTATCTTGATCTCTTACCTCTCCATTTCTGTTCATTAAACTGAAAATATAATGAAAATCCCTTTGGAGAGAAAACATTCATGTGAAAATGCAATGGATTCAATTTAGCTATTCTCTCATCCATGTATTCATTTGGCAACATTTACAGAGTGTCTGGGATATGGCTGAATTAGGTTGTTTACTGGAGATAGAGAATAAATAAGGCACAGTCTGTGTTCTCAAAGAGCTTACATCTGGGGGCCAAAGGAAAGAACAAATTCAGGTAACGATAGCAATATGGCAACAGCTATAACAGAGGGATAAGTTGGGTCTAGGGTAAGCCCAGAGGAGAAATCACCTATGTCTGGCAAGATGAAAGAAATCTTCCAGATGGCAGTGATAGTGGATACAAGTCATGAAAAATGAAAGGCATTTCAGAAGCCTGCCAAAATATAATGGGTTCTTTCCCTTGCTCAGGGTATTCCTCCATACAGTGAAAATGCATAACACATACAGAAGAATCACACGTCTCTGAGATGAACTAGACTGCAGAGATCATCAGGTGCCAAAGGTAATCAACTAGAGGAAGTACCAGCTCTCTAGCGGGTATTCCAATAGCACTGAGTTATTTTTAGCTGCTATAATAACTGGGGTGGGGTTACTAGCATTTTGTGGGCAGACAGCTGGAGGGAGTAAACATCTTGTAATACACAGAACAGTCCAGCACATGGAAGAGCTGCATTTACAAAATGCCAACAATGCTTCCTTTGAGAAGCACTGAAGACAACCCATTGTTCATAGACACATATGAGATCAAAAGAGGCTTCCCAGGTGGCCACAGTAGTAAAGAACTGACCTTCCAAAGCAAGAGACATAAGAGATGCAGGTTCGATCCTTGGGTCGGGAAGATTCCCTGGAGAAGGGAATGGCAATCCACTCCAGTATTCTTGCCCAGAGAATCCCATGGACAGAGGAGCCTGACGGTTTACAGTCCATAGAGTTCCAAAGAGTCGGATACAACTGAAGTGACTTAGCACCCATGAGATCAAAAAAGGTGAGACAAAAATGCCAAAGACTTTAGGGCAATTATGTGCACCCTGTCTGGCCCAGGTCTTTCTAGAGCAAGGCTCAACTTCTAAGTCTTTTGCAGTTTGTGAATCACAAGCATTCCCTGAGGCAGCATCAAGTGTGAATTACGTATAAGCTGGGCCATGGCCCTTTTTCCTCCATAAACATTGCCCTTATTGCCACTGCACCACCAACTGGACATCCCAAACAATGTGGACCAGAAAGTTCACCTTGTAACTTACAACAACATCTTGCGGTCTATCAGATAAGTGTCCCTGATCTTTTCCTTCTTCCAAAGGAGTCTTTCGAATGCTTGAAGAAATACCTTTTTCCTTTCTATCAGTGTTCTATCAATAAATACCTATCCCTCCTCAGAGATCCACACATATGATGATCTCTGTATTTAAAACGAAACTTTAAAAAAAATATTATATTTTTTACTAAAATGCACACATTAAACTATCTCCTAAACCAGAAAGCATTGGTTTTGCTATTGTTTTTAACATGTTGTATTTCATAGAGTTTTCGACTCATCAGGAAATTTCACTGGACTGAGGAATTTTTCTTACACTGAAGTATTGATGAGAGAAAAAAATTGACCTAGAAAAATGTGAAAACTTTACTTGACAATATTAAACAGTATTTCTCCTAGTTATCCACAAATTAATGATAATCTTAATAATATTGAACATTTTCCTATAAAAGTTTTATATTATAAAAAGTAACTCCTGATGGAAAACTCAGTGCACTCAATATGATTTCTGATTTATTTCATGAATAAAATAAGTAAGGTAATTTTTTTTTAAATGCTGCCATAAGATAGACTGGTAAATTTTTAACAATATTTGCTAATAAGGAATCCACCTAAAATGAAGGAGATCCAGGTTTGATTCCTTTGTTGATATCTTGGAGAAAGAAATGACAGCCCACTCCAGTATTCTTACTGGAAGAATCCCAAGGACAGAGGAGCCTGGTGAGCTATAGTCCATGGGGTCGCAAAGAGTCATATACCACTGAATGACTAACACTTTATATATTTTACCACTTTACTATACCTTGGAACGGCAAACACTGGTGTGATGGTTAGCATCAAGTCAGCAGATGTTATTGTATGTTTTAGAGTTAATATTAAAGACTCAGGTATATAATCATTGCATAAGACCATGTTTGACATCCCTAGAAAAGGAGAAGTCAAAGTAGTTCAGGACCAGAAGGCACAACCTGGGGCAGAGGTGGATTACTCTGACTTTCTTATAGCTTATCATAAATATTTTGCTTGACCATAGTATTAGAGAACTACAGGATACTCAGGTTTCCTCCAACTGGGAAAATTTATCCGAGCTAGAAGGGACCATAAAAGTTCTCAAAATAATTCCCCTATATGGAAGAAGAAGCAGAGACTGTACACAAACTCACAGGATGATATAATGGGGAAGCCAGAATTGAAAGTCAGACTGGTCTCATAATTATAAAGTCAGCATCAGAAAGGCCTTCAGGGTCACTTAGTAACCACCCCACTTCCCTTCAGTAGGTATCCTCTGTGCTTTCTGACTCCCACTCCAGAGTTGTATCAATGTTCCATGACTGTACACCAATCCACACTGGTGATGACACCATACACAAATCTAAGAGAACTTTTAAAATCATTTTCCTTTATTGAAATGCACAAATTAAGTTCTTTATTGATTATGTCAGGAAGAAGCAAGGAAGTCTCTGAGCAAGCAAAATTTTTCATTAAATCCATACTCATTACTTACTGGAAATACTCCAGATTCCCACATGGAGCCTTTTAGTACCTTCTTTGTATACCTTTTATAGACACAAGGTCCTCTAAGGAGAAGCAGAACGTTAGAAGCAGGAGTTGGCCACAGGGACTGAGACAGAAAACTAAAAGGGCAAAAATGAATTGAAGAAGTTTCACTATGGCCATTTAATAGTAGAGGTACTCAGAGCCCATGTGTTTTCAAGGGGGGGAAAGAAAAGGTCTCAATTATCTGAATCTTAAGTTGTTAGCATAGATACCATTCAAGATACTTTTCAGAGAGTTTATCCCCATTTTGCTGATCCTATTTGGAAAAACATGTTTTGCCCAATGGAGACTCAAATCATTGAAAACAAATAGCTATGACAAACCTAGATAGCATTTTAAAAAGGAGAGACATCACTTTGCCCACAAAAGTCCATATAGTCAAAACTATGTTTTTTCCAATAATCATATACAGATGAGAGAGTTGGACCATAAAGAAGGCTGAAAATTTGTCTCACAGTTGTGTCTGATTCTTTGCCATCCCATGGACTGTAGCCAGCCCAGCTCCTCTGTCCATGGAATTCTCCAGGCAAGAATAATGGAGTAGGTTTCTATTCCCTTCTCTAGAGGATCTTCCCAACCCAGGGTTCGAACCCAGGTCTTCTGCATCTCAAGCAGATTCTTTACCAACTGAGCCACTAGGGAAGCCAGTAAGAAGCCTGAGTACCAAAGAAGTGATGTTTTTGATTATTAAGTGACCCCGAAGGCTTTTCTAATGCTGACTTTATAACTCTATAAGACCTGTCTGACTTGATGCTGTGGTGCTGGAGAAGACTCTTGAGAGTCCTTTGGACTGCAAGAAGATCAAAACAGTCAATCCTAAAGGGAATCCACCCTTAATATTCATTGGAAGGACTGATGCTGAAGCTGAAGCTTCATTGCTTTGGCCACCTGATACAAAGAGCCAACTCATTGGAAAAGATTCTAATACTGGCAAAGACTGAGGGCAGGAGGAGAAGGGGGTGACAGAGAATGAAATGGTTGGATGGCAACACTGACTCACTGGACATGAGTTTGAGCAGACTCTGGGAGCTAGTGAAGGACAGGGAAGCCTGGCGCGCTGCAGTTCACGGGGTTGCAAAGAGGTGGACATGGCTTAGTGACTGAACAACAGTGAAGGTACATTTCTCAGAATTAGAAAAAAAAAAAAAAAAAGATGAAAAACTTCAAGTTGAAGAGGAGAGATGAGGAGTGGAGATGATATCTGATATACCATAATGAGGTTCAAAGCAAAAATTCTAAAACTTCCAAAGGAAAGATACAGATCATATATGAAGGAACAAGATTTTATTTTCCAGCAGTAACACTGATGCAAGGAGATAATGAAGTAATGCGTATTTGAAGAAAAGGAATTTAGAATTCAAAATATAATTTCTAGCCAAACTGTCATTCATATATGAAAGCATGATAAAAATATTCTCTGGCATCCAATACTTTAGAAATTTTTCCTCACAAAGGCAAACATTGAAAAGGGATCAAACATGTTGGTAAAATTTGTATTTGCCTAAAAAATAAGTCTTCCCTGCAATGCGGGAGACCTGGCTTCAATCCCTGGGTTGGGAAGATCCCCTGAAGTATGGAATGGCTACTCACTCCAGTATTCTGGCCTGGAGAATTCCATGGACTGTATCGTCCATTGGGTCGCAAAGAGTCAGACATGACTGAGCAACTTTCACTTTCAAAAAAATAAGTTAGGGCTTAAAAAGTAGGAATTTAACTATAATAATCCACAGTTTATCCAGAGATTTAAAGTTTAAACAACATCAATATGGTGGGTATGGATGGAGAGCTAAGGAATATGAGAGGCTGCTAAGTTCTTACCTTCTGTAAATTGATGTGGGTACTGATTTTTAAAATATAATAAAAGATTTTTAAATAATGGGACATGTTAATATAATCTACCAAAATGTCAGAAACTAGCTTATGTATGTGTATAATTCAAGTAAACATCAATTCAGTCGCTCAGTTGTGTCTGACTCTTTTTGACACCATGAATTGCAGCATGCCAGGCCTCCCTGTCCATCACCAACTCCCGGAGTTCACCCAAACTCATGTCCATCGAGTTGGTGATGCTATCCAGCCATCTCATCCTCTATTGTCCCCTTCTTCTCCTGCCCCCAATCCTTCCCAGCGTCAGAGTCTTTTCCAATGAGTCAACTCTTTGCATAAGGTGGCCAAAGTATTGGAGTTTCAGCTTTAGCATCAGTCCTTCCAAAGAACACCCAGGACTGATTTCCTTTAGGATGGACTGGTTGGATCTCCTTGCAGTCCAAGGGACTCTCAAGAGTCTTCTCCAACACCACAGTTCAAAAGCATCAATTCTTCGGCGCTCAGCTGTCTTCACAGTTCAACTTTCACATCCATACACGACCACTGGAAAAACCATAGCCTTGACTAGACAGATCTTTGTTGGCAAAGCAATGTCTTTGCTTTTGAATATGCTATCTCGGTTGGTCATAACTTTCCTTCCAAGGAGTAAGCGTCTTTTAATTTCATGGCTGCAATCACCATCTGCAGCT
>NW_011494879.1:11176289-11186261 GCF_000754665.1 Bison bison bison | reverse complement strand
ATCTGCAGTGATTTTGGAGCCCAGAAAAATAAAGTCTGACACTGTTTCCACTGTTTCCCCATCTATTTCCCATGAAGTGATGAGACCAGATGCCATGATCTTCATTTTCTGAATGTTGAGCTTTAAGCCAACTTTTTCACTCTCCTCTTTCACTTTCATCAAGAGGCTTTTGAGTTCCTCTTCACTTTCTGCCATAAGGGTGGTGTCATCTGCATATCTGAGGTTATTGATATTTCTCCCTGCAATCTTGATTCCAGCCTGTGCTTCTTTCAGCCCAGCGTTTCTCATGATGTACTTTGCATAGAAGTTAAATAAGCAGGGTGACATAAATGGATGAAATTCATCAAGGAAAAGACAAAATTAAATTAGATTTTATTACTCAATGTATATGCTATTTACAAAAGACACAATACAAGGTTGAAAGTAAAATGATGGGGGAAATATGACAAATATTAAGTAAGAGAAAGCTTGGTTAGCTACATTAATAAGGTAAAATAGGTTCATATGATAAAATGTAAGTTTAGAAATCATAGCAACTTCAGTTGTTTTTAAACTTTAAGCCACAACACATGTGGAGCAAAATATATCAAGATAAGTAGAAAAATCCTCCATCCTATTTGAAGATATCAGCACATCCTTCCTGGTTATTGATATTACAAGTAGAAAATAATTAGAAGGGGTATAAAAGATATGAAAAACTTAGTTAATAATCTTGACCAATGAACAAGTACAGAGTTCCTCCAATAACTAGAGAAGAGACACTTTTTTAAACTATGCATAGGTCATTTAGAAAAAAATGACTAGGTATTAAGGCTTCCCTTATGGCTCAGCTGGTAAAGAATCCGCCTGCAATGCAGGAAACCTGTGTTCGATCTCTGGGTTGGGATGATCCCCTGGAGAAGGGAAAGGCTACCCACACTCCTGTATTCTAGCCTAGAGAATTCCATGGACTGTATAGTCCATGAGGTCACAAAGAATCGGACACGACTGAGCGACTTTCACTTTCACTTTCACTTAAGGAAAAAGGAAGCCTTGAAAAATTAAATTTCAAAAAAAATTATAAAGCTATCACCTTTGATCACAAAATAATTTTATTCTAAGTTTTAAAATGTTTCAACATTTCATTTGGAAACTATAATATGAATGCTAAAAAGCTTACATGTTAAAGAAGTTATAATTAATATTTTAAATATTTAGAACTCAATAAGGAATACAAAATATGTCAATACTTGTGTGATATATAGTAACATATTTTCTAATACAAGCCATTAATTACATATATATAAAAGGAAACCTCAAAATTAAGAAGTGTCTATCTTAAGAAATGAGAAAAACAAAATAAAACCATAGAAAGCAGGAGGAGATAAAATTAAAAGCAGAAATAAACAAAATAAAATACAAAGATATAGCATAAAAGATTAATAAAGTCAAGAGTTGGGACAAAAAAATCAAACTTCTGGCAAGATTGAGCAAGAGAAGGCAAAAATTAAATAGTAAATGAAAAGTGTGAGAAAATTTGGGTCATAAACACAGATAAAAAAAAATTTAGAAAAGATAGGAAAATAATATAACAATATTTGCTGGTAACTTTGAAAACTTAGGTGAAGTGAATAAATACTGTATTTAGAAAAATTTTAGAACTAAATTTAAAAAATAATAAGTTGAATAGTCTTACATTAATTGATACAGCAATTAAAACTGATCCAGAAAGAAAATATCAGGCCAGATGATTTTATCAGTTCAGTTTAGTTCAGTTGCTCAGTCATGTCTGACTCTTTGCAATGCCATGGACTGCAGCTCTCCTGGCTTCCCTGTCCATCACCAACTCCCAGAGCTTGCTCAAACTCGTGTCCATTGAGTTGGTGATGCCATCCAACCATCTCATCCTCTGTCATTCCCATCTCCTCCTGCCTTCAATCTTTCCCAGCATCAGGGTCTTTTCCAAGGAGTCAGTTCTTCGCATCTGGGGGCCAAAGTATTGGAGCTTCAGCTTCAGCATCAGTCCCTCCAAAGAATATTCAAGACTGATTTCCTTTAGATTGACTGGTTCGATCTCCTTGCAGCCCAAGGGAATCTCAAGAGTCTTCTCCAATGCCACAGTTCAAAAGCATCAGTTCTTCGATGCTCAGCTTTCTTTATGGTCCAACTCTCACATCCATACATGACGACTAGAAAAACCATAGCTTTGATTAGTCAGACATTTGTTGGCAAAGTAATGTCTCTGCTTTTTAACATGCTGTCTAGGTTGGTCATAGCTTTTCTTCCATGGAGCAAGAGTCTTTTAATTTCATGGCTACAGTCACCATCTGCAAGGATTTTGGAGCCCAAGAAAATAAAGTCTGTCACTGTTTCCATTATTTCCCCATCTATTTGCCATGAAGTGACGGGACTGGGTGCCATGATCTTAGTCTAGGCAAGTACTATCTAACTTTCGAGGAATATGTTATTTTCTTTTTAGATAGCAGAAAAGGAAAGAATATGCCTCAAATAACCCTATTTATTCTATAAAGCCAGTATAACCCTAATGCCAAAATTAGCATAAGGCAGGATTACTGGACCATGTCATTCATTAGCATACAATCAAAACTACTAAACAAAGTATTAGCAAATATAATTATTATATGCACCCAAGTTGAGTATTTCCCAAGCATACAAGGATGGTTTAATATTAGAACATTTCAGAATATAATTCATCACATTCACTGATTAAAACTGAACAAAAGAGGTAAGCTATATATGACCGTTTTGATAGATGCAGAAAAACATTTGATAATACTCAGCACCCATTCGTGATAAGACTTTTACTAAATTAGGAAATAGAAGTAAATTTCCTTTACTCAGTAAATTAAATCTATTAAGAATTTAATACAGGCACATTTCTATAGGAATAGGAAACTGTTAGATGCATTCTCTTTAAAGTTAAGAATGAGAGAAAATTTTATTCTCTCCTTCAGTCGTGTCCGACTCTGTGCGACCCCATAGACAGCAGCCCACCAGGCTCCTCTGTCCATGGGATTTTCCAGGCAAGAGTACTGGAGTGGGGTGCCATTGCCTTCTCCTCACATCTAGGCAACCTCAAACTGATGAGTGCAGCCAGTGCAATGAGATCAGGGGAAAAAAAAAAAAAGAATAGATTTAGGAAAATTTAGAAAGTTTTGAATAAAACTGTCATATATCAATAAATGATTAAAAGCAATAAGAGAGTTTATCAAGGTGACTGCACACAAGATCCATACAAAAATTTCAACTGCTATTGTAAGTATAAGCTGAAACATACTGAAAACAAAGAGAAGACACTATGTAAGCTGCAACTGTCAAAAGTTCAAGCCACCTTGAACTTTTGAACAAAAGAAAATTTTAAACATTTATAAAGAGATAATATTGTAAAAGAAACATATAAATGAATAAATATAATCATGGATAGGTAACTTTAATAGTATCAATTTTCCCCAGTCAATTCATACAGTCAATCAAAATCCCAACTGAGAAGTTTTAAGTGAATTATAGGAAACTGATATATATGATAGAGTTAAAGGATGAAAGTAGCCAGGATATTTCTAAAAAAAGAAGCAGGATAAGGAATTTGTTTTACTAAATAGCAGGAACTCAACAGGGTCACTGTAAGGACAGCCCCAAGTTGATGAGCCTTGCCTTCCTTGTACACATACACAGCTGCCAATCCATCTCTTCATGCCCCATTCTTAAGTTCAAATGGACAGCCTGAGTGTCACCCCCATCTTGTACATTTCACCTTTGATGAACTTTTAACATTCTCATCAGGGCTTCCCCAGTGGCTCAGTGGTAAAGGGTTCGCCTGCAATGCAGGAGCTGCAGGAGTTGCAGGTTCGATCCTTGGGTCAGGAAGATCCCCTGGAGGATGGCATGGCAACCCATTCCAGTATTCTTGCCTGGAGAGTCCCAGGGACAAAAGAGCCTGGCGAGCTACAGTCCATAAGGTCACAAAGAGTCGGACACAACTGAGTCGACTTAGCATGTGTGCTCGCACAACATTCTAATCAGCTTACCTCCTAGCCTAACCACACTTACATAGAAAGAAGCATTTAAACTACCAACTAATACAGTACATACAGGTCAAGTGGGAGTGCAACACAGTCAGGAGGCAAGAACCATTTCTGCATGTGACATCACAGTTAAGACTCTCTGCATCTTAACAATGAATGAGACTGGTGGTCTGTGGCACTGTAGAGAACTGTCATTCAGAGGCTGTGCCTTCGTGCGATCTCTAAAGGAAAAGAATGAGGAGGACCTAGGGATTTGTGTGAATACTTAATATTAGGAGGAACTTCATAATTTGTAAAACAACTGTTGACTACTGGAAGCAGGAATAATGAAGAGAACTACCCCACAAACTGCCTCTTGCTCATCACAGTCAGTCCCTACACACTAATTCCTTTGAGTCTGTTGATCACAGGCTCTCTAGTGCTTGTGTCTATGTCAAGTATATGTTGTAAGCAGTCCTGGAGTGATGATCAACTCCTATTGCTACTCCAGCCTCTGTGTAGCTCCATGACAGGGGGAGACCAGAGTTGTCTGGAAGAGATTGGGAAAGCAGACAGGAGCACAGGTTAAGCTGTCACTGATCTCCTATTCCACTCCACCCACCCTCTTTGCCCTAGAGTAGACACAGGAAGTCTCTCTTCTTCCTTCCTCTTGTGCTTTTCCCAAATAACCAACCAGACTTAAGTCACAGTCTACAAATATCCTTACTGGAGCTCTTTCTCAGAGGTGGGTTGGGGTGGTCTCCAAGGGTGGAAAGTGTGCAATAGACCTCAGACACATTTTATGAGCTCAACAAAGCTCAAGCTTTTGGATGATGTTTTGTGACCCCAGAGGGCATTAGGGATGTAGCAGGATTTTCTTTGCTTGGCTTCTGAAAAATTATAAGCCTAAGTATGTCAAGTCAACATAGTTCTGCAGGAAGAATATGAGTTAGAAGACAGAACGCCTGCTCCCCACATGGTACCAGGGAGTCAGTGTGTGTGGGCTCAGGTAAGTCCCACCCCACTTAGATTTCAGTTTCCTCATCTGTGGCATGGGAGCATCTTGAAATCTCATCTCTTTCTAGTGTTCTGTGATTCTAAGGAGGATCCTTGGGAAGACGGAGATCCGCACAGAATGGCCACCAGGAAGGCAGGCCAGAAGGTGTCTGCCTGATGACCCTGTGGAAATTGGCAACAATGCGTTTCTCCTTTTATACTTTCCAAGGATTCTAATGGACCATCAAGTATCAAATCAGGACCATTGGAACGTCCCTAAATGAGTTATCTTTAATCTTCCTCCATTCTTAAGTCTTGCTCATTTCAGTTCGGTTGAAATTGCATCCTACCCTGTGGTTTGCAGAAAAAGTCCACAGTGGTTTTGTCTCCTGGTTTCAATTTAGGGTCCACTCTCCTCTAATCACTAGATGCCAGTATGTTTTCTAATAATTCCTGTTTTGCCAAGTTTTGAGTTAACGGGCTTCCTCTGCCCCGGGTCTGAAGCCTCACCACATGAGTGGTAGCTGGGACACTTTAGCCTTCATTATGAGCTATGTTCCTAAGCCACAAATAAAACCAAAATAACAATTAGCTTCATGTAAATATTGAGCCACAACATTTCCTTCTCATGTTCTAGAGACAGCCTGAGCCTGTCCTGGTGAAATGTCTGGGTGTGATGGATTTAATCCCTTGCGGATGGTTGAATCTTACATCCTAACCAGAGTCCTGAGGACAGTTCCCTGGGACTCTCGTGGGCTTACAGAGGGTCAGTTTAGTGGCTGGCCTGCCCACACCATCTGTGTTGGGCAGCAGTTCTTTCTCTAGCACAGTACCACTTCCACTCATCAACCTGCCTAGCGATGCTTGTGCAATATGGCCCCACAGTCTCTGTCCACATCTACTTCAACACTTTGCCATTGGGTCTTCAGGCTTATTTTGATCTTGGGGATCCAATGCCATCTGAGGGGAAGCAGAATTTGTCTGTCTGTTTCTGAAAACACAAATACCCAGGCTACTTTTCAGCCATGGATGGGCCTTTGGGCTTATCTGAATACATTGAGAAATGATCGTCTGGGCTATCTACATTAATCCTTTTGTGCCTCCAGAGGCTTCTGCATAACCCCTGAGGGCTAAGGCTCCTGCCCACCCAGTCTGATCTGAACAGGGATGCAGCCACACAAAACCATGGTTCTTACTGCTGAAGGGGAGCTAAGGTCACCCATTCAGGTCCCTAGCCCAAGCCTTCAGGTTCCTTGGAGTCTAAGCAGAACAAAATATTCCCCACTTTCACCAACATCCCTGAAATTCAACACAAGGACACCTTTATTATACAGGATCATTTTTGCTAACTGTTGCTAATCTCCACAGAAAACAGATAGAGCAAAAACATGAGGAAATAGAGTGTCCCACGCTGGGTACCTCCGAAGCAGATGCTGAAAGGGAGTTTGGCAAAATGTCTATAGGGATGGGTGACCATGAAGGGAAAGAGACTGCAGGATTGGGTGGAGGGAGAGAAGTTGAAGTTGTGATGAAAACTGGGCAAAGCCTCCACCATCTGGTAGGGGATCTCTGGAGAGAGGATGTCCCTCAGAGGTCCCACTTGGGAGGGGACACAGCTAGAACTCCATGCTCCTCTTGCCTGACCAATGACCTGATACAAAGGTGCCCCCAGAATGTGTGGTCTTATATGAGGCAGCCCCTTGAACCTGTTGTGTCTCTTGGCCTCAATCCCAATGGCTAGGGCAACAGGTTCCTTCTTGAAGGGGGTCTGCCTTCAGTAGGGCTGTGCACTTATGGTGCTCTGTACCTATCCTGCCAGAACAACACTCCCTTCCTGGATGATGTCTCCAGTGGGCAGGTCGCATCTACAAACATGATAAACTGGCTCACGGCTCCATCACCTGGACCTCTGGCCACTCCCAGAACAAGGAGCTTGCAGTATCCACACTCAGCATGTCGGTGCGTCCATTTCTTCATTCAGCTCAAATCTCTTTGCCTGTAACAGCTATTGCAATGATCTTATAAAGAGGCTAACTTCTCTGCTTTAATTAGACATGACTCTTATAAGCACGTTTTCCGTGTCTACAAGTAGGCATTGTGTGATATGAAACGGATGACATTTGCTTTCCTTAGACTCCTGCAAAAGTGTTTATTTTTACAAAAAGAGTCCATCACACTGCAAATTAACACCCAGGCATCCTTTCCTGTGTTCCCCTCCCATCTGGCTTCCTCGCAGAAATTACGTTCTTCTCAGCTTGCCCAAACTGTTAGCACACAACTCGGCTCCCATTTGCTTGGTGTCAGTTTAATATTGCATTAATTAGACAATTAGAGGAGGGCCCAAGAAGATTCCCAGCTAACGTGCTTTCAGGGGGGAGTAAGGTTGATTGGAAGTGGCTCTTTTTCGTTTTTAAATTGTGTTTGGTTTTGCCTTAGCACAAAAATGTTACTTGATTAAAATCACAGAAGCTGCTGCTGAATTGATTCCGCGTGATTAAAGTATTGCCACGGAATCAGAACTGCAAGGATCCAACCCTTCAAGGTATCCTGTGCCACCTTGAAGAAAAAAGTACCTCGTAGCTTTGTTGATACCATGCAAACAGCTGAATGAAAAGTGAAAACTTCAGTCCAATATGGGTGAAAAGGCAAACACCCACCTGGCTTTAGTCGAGGCGTGGGGGGCTGGGGAATGGGTCCGTGAGCATTCCCAGTGGCCCAGACTCTGGTGCCCAGTCCTGCAGTGTCCCGCTGCGACACTGGGAACTGACTGCTTTCTTCCCCCACCTTGATTTCCTCATCTGGGAAAAATGATGGTTAGGCCAACTTGGCCAGATCAATACAAGGAACTTGCAGAGAGGTTAGTGTGTACTGACATGGACTATTCAGATGAGACCAAATAATCTGAAAATGACATGGAACTTTATAAATAAGGCTCTGGCGATGGAGCCTTTTCTTGCTGTTTTTATTCAAATACTTGGCAACGTGGGGGCTATTATATTTAGTAATGATAATCAAACTATTCCATGTATTCTGGTACTCACAGAATATCATGAAACATTCACTCTGGAATAGATCTTAAAGCTAATCTGGTCTAATAGCATCATTTTCTAAATGCTCAAAAGGTTTAAGAAACTAAAAAACTCACATTTGGTCTTTGAGGACGCTAGCCCGGGCCCGGAGTCCACAGTCAGGGTTCTGGCCTCTGTGCTAAGCCAGCTCCAAGCCTGTCTATGTCCAGACAAGCCTCACTAATCAGAGTTTCACTCAGGGAATTTCTTTATGGGAGTGACATGGAATTATCAAAACTGAACACGGATCAGATGGAACGATCTCTTGGATGATTTGGGACTTGTTCCCTGGTCAAGGGGCCCCATGCTGCCTGCCTGGGGACACTCAACCTTCTCTGGCTGCTCCTCAAGCCCTTAATATGTTGAGGTTTCAGAAACAAATGCTGCAGAATTCAGCTCTCAGCTCCTGAGTTTTCCAAAGTGGGTTGATTTGAGGGCTTTCCTGGTGTGAGTTGACACTGAGCTCAGCCTATTTCAGAGTCAGCTCATTACACTGCCTGTGCCTGGAATGGGGTCAGATGCATGACTGACTACCTGTGACCCAAGACCAGTGAGTGGCCCACCTGGTGAAGGGGAGCAGGGATGGCATCAGAAAAGGAAACCACCTTCAGGCAGCCGGAGGCAGGCAGGCATGCACAGCATCCATCAGAAGGTCCCTGCTGGGGATAACAACCCTGCTTTTCCACTTAGATTCCCACTCTTCTTTTTTTTCCTCAAGATAAATTCTTTATTTCTTCATAGACCCCTCCATGCCATAGTCACACATGCAGGACTATTTCTCCTGGAGACCAAATACTCAAAGTCCCACTATTAAAGCAAAGAATAGCAACTCTTCCCTTTCTCTGTGATGGAGACATTAATGATATAAAAACACACCAGAGAGAAAACGGACTAGATTTTTGACCAGGGTCTCACCAATACCCAGTGTCTGGTAGACGGCGCTAGTGATAAAGAATCCACCTGCCAATTCAGGAGATACAAATACAAGAGATGCAGGTTCAATCCTGCAGTAGGGAAGATCCCCTGGAGTAGGAGACGGCAACCCACTTCAGTATTCACGCCTGAAAAATTCCATGGACAGAGGAGCCTGGTGAGGTATATAGTCCATGGAGTCACAAAAAGTTGGAAAGGACTGAGGGACTGAGCAGAGAGAGTCAAAAAAGGCTTGGGAATCGACACTTTTTGGTATTTGTTAGGTATTCGATACTTTCTTCCACATAACAACGGCCCTTATAGGGGCCCCCAAGAGCACCAGGAGGCAGATATTTTGCTGTTCTCCCTATCAACCATAAAGAACGTTAGAAACTCACAGGAAAACTAACACACAAGATCACCTGCGGTCAGTCCACAGTTGACGAGGCCGCCCCTCTGTTTCATGGGCATCCTGGGACCGGCACCCTGGTTCAGGGGATGCTGGTCTGTGGGGCCTGCAAAGTCCTGGGATGGCAGTGCCTCCCAGATAGGGGAAGCCCCCTCATTGCCCCCGTCCCCCACCTTACTCATCCTGGAGAAACCAAACAGCTTCGGATTGCCAGACAGAGGAACACCCTGTGCTTCTGAGCCCCATGTATCCAATCTGCAGCACCCGCCCCCAACCTCCCCATGTGGCCCATTCCTAATCACAAACTCTCTCTCTCTGCAGACAGCCTCTCTCCCCTTCTCTGTAGCCACCAGGGCTGGGGGCTCTCTGAGCAGGCGTGGTTGGCTCACAATTAAGGGCATGAAAGCCCCGCCTCCTTTTTGCTCCAGGCTGCCCAGAGTCTGCCTACTGGGATGGCTTCATCAGAACTCCGGACTCCAGGTATAGTTACTCCGTTATAAATCAATTCAAATTTGACTTGAATTTTCTCAAATTCAACTGTACTATTCATTGCCTTCTCTCTTTTTTCTTTTTTAAAAAAACGACT
>NW_011494879.1:11154750-11176189 GCF_000754665.1 Bison bison bison | reverse complement strand
GCATAGCCAATGAACACTGTTGTGATAGTTTCGGGTGAACAGCAAAGGGACTCAACCATACATATACATGGATCCATTCTCCCCCAAACTCCCCTCCCTTCCAGGCTGCCACTTAACATTGAACAGAGTTCCATGTGCTACTCAATAAGTCCTTGTTGGTTACCCATTTTAAATAGAGCAGTGTGTACAAGTCCATCCCAAACTCCCTAACTATCCCTCCCCCTATCCTTCCCCCCTGCAGCCATAAGATCCTTCTCTTTAAGTGTGTGAGCCTGTTTCTGTTTTGGAAGTAAGTTCATTTGTATCATTTCTTTTTAGATTCCACATAGAAGGGATGTTATTATGATACTTCTCTGTCTGACTTACTTCACTCAGTATGACACTGTCTGAGCCCATCCCTGTTGCAGCAAATGGCATTATTTCATTCTTTCTAATCATTGCCTTCTTTAAAAAAAATATTTTTAATGGAAGGATAATTGCTTTACAACATTGTATTGGTTTCTGCCATAAATCCACATGCATCAGCCATTGGTATACATATGTCCCCTCCCTCCTGAACCTCCCTCCCACCTCCCGCCCCATCCCACCTCTCCACGTTGTCACAGAGCCTTCTTGTCTGGAAGAGGAACACAGAGGTCTAGGTCGCATCCAACAGTCCTAGGGGGCACAAAGCCCTGGGTTATGAGCTGACTTTGCCAGAAGCTCCCTGAAATGGACCCTAGGCCGGTCCCTCTCCCTTTCTTTGGGCTTGGTCTCCGGCTTTCACATGAGAAGGTGAGACTAAAGGGTTACTTGAAGTCTCGAAGTCTCTTCTGACTCGAAGGCACGCTGGGATTCAGAGCGAGGGGGGTGGGGGAGCAGCATTCCTGGGGAGTGACACAATTCCGAACTGGGAGATCAAAGGGGCTCCTCGAGGGAGGCCCCAACCAGGAGCTCCCGGCCTGCGTCTGGGGTCGGTAATTAGCTCCTGCTGCCACCTTCCTATCTGTGGGCTCCTCGGGGCGGGCGGGCGGGCGGGCTCTGCAGGCCCAGCAGCAGAGTCCCCGGCCCCCCTAGAGCAGAGGCAGGAGGGCGAGGGTGGTGGGAGGAAGGGTGATGCCGAAGGGAAGGGTGTCTAGCACCACCAGAAACTGTGTGACATCTGTATGGAACTTTATGTTAGACAGATGCAAAGTTTAAACATCTTAACAAAAAGCAGTCCACTCCGGGCTTTCTCAGCACCAGTGTGAGAACCGCACTGTGCGGATACCTCTTAAAGTATTTGATGAGAGGCTGAAAGCCTGACAGGCTAACACTTCACTTCCTTCCAATTAGGGGCCTTTAACATCAAAGGCCCAGGCCCCCACTCAGCCCGGCTCACTTGAATGAATTAGGAGAGAGAATGGATCCAGGAGTTGCTTCCTTCTCTCCCTCGCAGTAGACGTGGGGCTCTGGGGGCTTTAATAAGATGTTGGAGGTCACCCGGGTCAGGCTCTGACGGGTGTGGGGGGGTGGGGGTGCGGACACCGGGAAACCACCAGAGTGTTTCAATATGTGTGGTGTTTGTCCGGCAATCAGGCCTCCGTGAAGCCTCCCCCGATGGGGCTGTCTCGTGGGGACCCTTCCAGCGGTGGAGAACTCAGGCAGGCAGGGGGTCCCTGGTCCCACTCAGGTGGGTGTTCGAGGCTTGGGTGCAGGGGGTGCCAGGGCTATTGGTTTAGCAGCAGCTTTTTCTGATATTGTGTTGGCGACATAGCTGGGAACATACCCACATCAGGGGCCTGTCCATCAGTTTCAGAGTTTATTGTGAAAACACAAGGCAGAAGCTGTTCTCAGCTACCTGGCTAGCTGGCTACTGGCATCAGTCAGAGAGAGAATGCGACTTTGTAAGCAGTCAGAGCCAGAGGAGAAAAGAGAGCTTTTCTTTTGATTTCATTCACCTTTGCTTGAAAGAGACCCGAATCTCCTCTACAGCAGCTCTGGCCAGTCGATTTCAAGGCCTGCCTGTACATGCCCGTGTCGGGCAGCTCTCCATTCTAAAAGGTTACATTCACTCCATGGTGAGCAGCTCTCAAGTTAGGAAGACCATCCTTCTGTCGAGTTTGAAGATGCCATTTTGTAACACACTCAGCCAACTCTGGCTCACTTCACTCAGTTGAACAAACAGTAAGATCTCTGGAGCCAGGCGAGCCTGGATTCCAAGCCTGACTCCACCCTTCCACTGTCTACAAACAGGGGAGTTACTCTGACTTTAAGCTTCTGCTTCCTCTTCGGCAAATAGGGATTTTCACAGTCTAGGTAAATATTTATAAAGCACCTATTACTATCTATGTAACTACATAGTCAGTACTTAATGAGAGGTTCTTATTATCTATCACCTCTTAAGCACCATAGGGCTTCTCTTCTTAACATCCCCTGTTCCATGCCGACTTCATTGCCGGATGAGAAGTGCTTGGTGGCATCCACAAAGAGAGGTCTCTGGTGATAGAGGGATAAAGGTGACCTTGTACACAAGGGATGGATTGAGCTGGTTCCAAGTTCAGGTGAAGTCTAGTCAAATGGGAAAGCTCATGGTACAGAGAGGACCGACAACATCACAGAAAAGCAGTCTGAAACACCCAAGAGATGTCTAGAAGACGATGGGGTAGTGCCATTTGTCTGGAATGTTGGATAAGAGACAGAGAAGGCGGTAGACCTGGGGCAGAGCTTTCAGGGGAAGGCTTTGAGAATCATTCTAAGTCATTTTAAAAAGAATTACTCTACCCATAAGCTGGGCTTTTGCAATAAACCTGTGATCACTTTTGTTTCTCACAAGAAAGCTAAGTATTGTTATGCCAATTTTTCAGATGCAGATATTGAGGCTAAGAGAGCTTCAGTGACTCACCCAAGAAGAATTCTCTAGAACCAAGGTGGTCTTCTAACATCACATCCAGATTAATGAAATGACTGTGGTCTTGCTGAAAACACAAAAGCAGCATCAACTGGCAAGAAAATAGAGGCAAGGAGAACTCGGTGTGGGCGGGACCAGTAAGAGAAACTTTCTGAAAAATGTGGGCCTGACTTTGCGTCTTCTCCACATCGGACTCCAGCAGCTCTGTAACATCCTGCAACTAAGCCATCAACTATCTAGTTCTAAGGAGAGACAGCTAGTCATGTATTTAGATCCAGAGTCTGTCTTTACAAATATTTGAAAATGAAAGTGAAAGTGAAGTCGCTCAGTCATGTCTGACTCTTTTCGACCCCATGGACTATAGCCTACCAGACTCCTCCATCCATGGATTTTCCAGGAAAGAATACTGGAGTGGGCTGCCATTTCCTTCTCCAGGGGATCTTCCCAACCCAGGGATCAAACCCAGGTCTCCTGCACTGCAGGCAGATGCTTTACTGTCTGAGCCATTTGGGGGACCCATAAAATCCTGAAAATGGTATCATGTATGTGTTGGTGATGATGATGACTTTGGAGTGCGGACTCACCTGCTGTTTGCTAGGAGCATTTTCAAAAGCTCTCTGTGTTCATCTTCACCTGACCCCGTGTGGTAGGCATTTTAATCTCAGTTTTCCAGATGAGGAAACTGAAATGACAAAGGTTAAGTGACCTGCCCAAGGTCAACCTTAGTCTAAGAAACGGGTCTTTCTGGCTCCAAATCGTGGACTCCTTCCACTCCATTTATTTCACTGCTAAACTAAAAACTGATGCTCTGTCTGGGGTCACAGTCCTGTGCCCAGTGATCTCGAGGCCTCAAAGTCACAGATGGGAGATGGAGGGTCTATCCCTGTCTTTCTAACACCTAGAGCAGAAGTTGACAGCCCAGCTTCAGCTAATCAATCATGCTCATTTCTAATCTGTGCTTTGAGTGAAAAAGGTCCTGAGGACTTCTCTAGGATCTATGTTATAATTCACCATTAATGAGCAAAAATTTTGCATTATTTTTAAGGCTCCATCAATACCTCCCTGTGGCAAAGTCAGCTTTAAGCCACAGACATTTACGTACAAATTGCAATGCATCCCTACACCTTAGTCACTTCCCCTGACAAGGACCACTGATCATTCTTCTCAGCCCCCTTCTGCAGCAGCAATGAAGAGAACTTCAACCAGAGTGTATGGAGAGTGCATCCAGTCAGGATTCTGGGGTCCATGGGGGAGACAGGCTGACATTCCAGCTCCCCAAAAGGCTGTAGGTCTAACTGAAGTAGCAGTGATCAGAATGGGGAGCAGAAAACAGAAGAGGACACACCGCGAATGGTTTCCTGTGTTAGGTACTAGCAAAACTCCATGAAGTCACTGTTGCTGGAATAAGCTGCAGCTTCCATTCCTGAGGCCCTACTAGATTGGAGCAATCAGACCAAGGGAAGGACTGGTTCCATGGCTTCCTGCAGTCGACATAAAGCAAGTTGCAATAATATCACACCACCAAGCTGAGTGCAGTCAGCTTTCCTTCTTTTTTCTGGTCTTCAAAGCAGCATCCACAGATCTAGACCTTGTGTTCTATGCATGAAGATAGCAGAGAGTGCACATTTAGAAAACAAGAATGAAACTTTCCTGGTGGTCCAGCGGTTAAGAAGCCACGTGCCAATGCAGGGGACAGAGGTTTGATGACTGGGTGGGAAGATTCCGCGTACTGCGGGGCAACAAAGCCTGTGCACCGCAACTACTGAGTCCACGTGCCCTAGAACTCAAGCTCCTCAGCAAGAGAAGCCGCCACAGTGAGACGTCCGCACACTGCAGCTAGAGAGTAGCCCCTTCTCACCAAACTAGAGAAAGCCTGAGCAGCAGTGAAGATCCAGAACGGCCAAAAATAAATAAATAACATTAGGAAATGAAAATGGTGAGAAGTTGTAAGAGAAGAAAGCAGTTTCTATATAAATTATATGTCATGTATAAATTGGTATGTGTTATTACTACAAGTTCAGTTCAGTTCAGTTGCTCAGTCGTGTCCAACTCTTTGTGACCCCATGGACTGTAGCACGCCAGGCCTCCCTGTCCATCACCAACTCCTGGAGTTTACCCAAACTCATGTTCATTGAGTTGGTGATGCCATCCAACCATTTCATCTTCTGTCATCCCCTTTTCCTCCTGCCTTCAATCTTTCCCAGCATCAGGGTTTTTTCCAATGAGTCAGTTCTTTGCATCAGGTGGCCAAGCAATTGGAGTTGCAGCTTCAACATCAGCCCTTCCAATGGACACTCAGGACTGATCTCCTTTAGGATGGACTGGTTGGATCTCCTTGCAGTCCAAGAGACTCTCAGAAGTCTTCTCCAACACTACAGTTCAAAAGGGAAGAGGTTGTTTGGACTTGGTCATTGATTGTAGTGGAGGTCTCAGAGATTTGACAGTCCAGATGGGCTTCCTGGAGGCGTTGGAGCTTGGATTAGGCCCTGAACGTGACACAGGATTCACCAGGCCATGGGAAGGAAGAAGGGTGACAGGAGAGGGCATCTAAAGACACAAAAGATGGAATGAGATGCCTTGTGTGAGCGATGAGATCTGGTCATGGAGCCCAGCAAAGGAAGTGTCTGCAGGGAGAGATGTTGGGACCAGACGGTGACCTGCCTCTTGGCATGAGGAAGTGGAGGAAACACCTGTTTCTCAGGGGTGCATCTAGGAGTGCCCCACCAAGGTGATTTTATGAGGCCCTGAAGTTCTGTGTGAATTACTGCAGACCCAAGAGCCCTGTTCCTGCCAGGAGACCATGGAAACTTGGGCTCCAACCAAGAAAACGCATCTCTGGCCACAGCATACCACAGGTGCCTGCTGCCCACGCCTGTGTCACTTTCCTGTCTGCTTGTCACACCCCTCGCCCGCCCCTCTAAGCTTGCCCAATGTCCCGTCACCTCTCTAAGGCCGGTTCAAGGCAGGCCCTCTCTACCTAGCCTCATGGTATCCCCTTCACCTCAGCAAATCTCCACGTCTTCATCTGTGAGATGGGAGGCATGACTGTCCTCCTCTCTGTGAGAGCCTTTCTGCACATGAGAAGAAACGGCTCGTGCCCTGGCAGGTCCTGGGCAAAGGAGTAGCCAAGTCAAGGAAAGAACTGGAACTTTCCAGAACTCGGACTGGAGTTTGAACTCTGCCTCTCCTCTGAAGGGTCCTGGGGAAGGCAGTGGGCTCTTCAAGGCCCACATCCATCTTCTGGCAGGGGGTGCCCTGGTGGCACTTCAGGAGGCGAGGCGAACAGGGAACTAGAGTATCCGCATTCCAGTGAACACTGGGAGCCTGGGGCAGGACCCATCATCATTGCACTCCACAAATTGCATCTGCAAGATGCTTCCCTTTGCTCTAAGAGCAATGATCCCCCAGGCATGCCTTGAAGGGTGATTCCTGGATCAGCCTCACCAATGATGTGCTGCAAAGACTGGCCTGGAGACCAGGCTATTAAAGAAACTCAGAAGCCACTGGAAGACATGCACCTCTCTCTGCATTCATGGGGCAGCCTGGACTGTCTATAGCCTCTCAGAATAGCCGTGGCACTCAGCATATGGCCCGCTTCTTAGCAACCCTTTGAAAATAAGTGTAGGAGCCCTTCCTCCAGAACAGAGTCTGACTTGGAGGCTTCCAGTTGCCTCTTGGTGTTGATCATAGCACCAATACCAATATAGACAGACCTCGGAGATGGTGTGGGTTTAGTTCCAGACCACTGCAATCAGGCAAACCATGCAGCAAAGCAAGTCACACGAATTTCTTGGCTTCTCAGTGTATATACAAGATATGTTTATGCCATACTGTAGTCTATTAAGTGTGTTCCAGCATAATGTCTAAAAAAAGCCATGTACATACCTTAACTAGAAATACTCTATTGCTGAAAAATGTTAACCATCATCTGAGCCTAATCTTCCTGCTGGTGGAGGGTCTTGTCTCGGTGTTGATGGCTGCTGACTGATCAGGGTGGTGGTTGCTGAAGGCTGGCTTCTTTCTGTCTATTCTTTCTTTTCTTTTTGGCCATGCCATGTGGCATGTGGGATTTTCCATGTGGCATGTCCCCTGTCCAGAGATCAAACCCACACCCTCTGCTTTGGAAGCATGGAGTCTTAACTGACAATTTCTTAAAATAAGAAAACAATGAAGTTTGCTACCTCGATTGACTCTTCCTTTGAGGAATGATTTTTCTGTAGCATGTAATGCTCTTTGATGGCATTTTATCCACCGTAGAGCTTCCTTTAAAATTGGAATGCATCCTCTCAAACCCTGTCTCTGCTTTATCAATGGCATTTACATATATTCTCAATCTTTTGTTGTCATTTCAACAGTTTCATATCTTTTCCAGAAGCAGATTCCATCTCAAGAAGACATTTTCATTGCTCATCTAAGAAGCTGCTACTGCTGCTGCTAAGTTGCTTCAGTCGTGTCCAACTCTGTGCGACCCCACAGACGGCAACCCACCAGGCTTCCCCGTCCCTGGGATTCTCCAGGCAAGAACACTGGAGTGGGTTGCCATTTCCTTGTCGAATGCATGAAAGTGAAAAGTGAAAGTGAAGTCGCTCAGTCATGTCTGACTCTTAGCGACCCCATGGACTGCAGCCTACCAGGCTCTTCCATCCATGGGATATTCCAGGCAAGAGTACTGGAGTGGATCTAAGAAGCTACTCCCCATCTATTTCAAGTTTTATCATGGATTGCAATGATTTAGTCACATCTCCAGGCTCTACTTCTAATTCTGGTTCTCTTGCTGTTTCCACCACATCTGTAGTTGCAACAGCATCAAAGATCACTGATCATAGGTCACCATACAAATATAATCATGGTCAAAAAGCCTGAAATATTGTGAGAATTATGAAAATGTGACATAGAGACTTACAGTGAGTAGATGCTTTGGAAAAAGACTTGCTCTATGCAGGGTGGCCACAAACCTTCAATTTGTAAAAAAACAAGAAAATGAAAAAACCAATCCTCAATATTTACAAAGCACAATGAAGTGAAGTATGTCTCTATTATAATTATCTACACTATCTTCCAACCTGGCACCTAAACCATGAACTTCTATGGACAGAGACCAAGATGACTCACTCTTGTCTCCCCAGAACCTTCCCCATTGCCTGGCTCAAAGTAGCAGCTCATTATATGTTGATTTTATTAAGTTAAGCTCCAAACCTGCCACCCACCCCTGGGGGGAAACAGAGGACCCTGTCTCTTCCTTTCAGCATTCCTCCGGTGAGTAATCCAAGCCTAACGAATATGCTTCTGGCTCCAGGACTGGCATTAAGGCATGTAATGCAAATTTTGCAAAGTTCAGCCCATTCTAGGTTAGGTAAGGCTTGGACGATAAAGTCACACACACACACACACACACACACACACACACACACATTGCTATTTTGTCAAACACCAACCTCCTGGGAGCAGAGATGTGTGAAACTCTTTTATCGGTTTCTTATGCAAGATCATTGAAACACATAGATGAGTCTGAAACGATAAGGATCTTTACCCAAGACTGCCAGCTGTTCCTGTTTTCCCTGAGCCAACTCAGTCTTGGCTCAATTTGACAGACTTGTACTGAGTGTCTACTCTGAGCCAATAACTGAGTGAGACATTTTGCTGTTGTTCAGTCACTTAGTTGTGTCTGACTCTTTGCAACCCCATGGACTGCAACACACCAGGCTTGAGATGTTAGAACAATAAAAATGAACAAGGAGTAGTGCCTCCTCTCAAAAGTCCATTATCTGCCAGAGGAGGAAGATGAGAAATCAGATCTTTAGGGTACAAAACGATGTGTGCTGTGTAAGATGCCTACAGGATATGGAAGGGTAGAAGTGGGTTCATGAGCTTGGGTGACCATGAGGTCAACATCCATTGGAGGTGATAGCTGGGCTGTGCATTAGTAAATGGAAGTGGTGATATGAAGAGATCAGCAGGACCTTACGGGCAGAGTACACAGAATGAGCAAACATGTGAGCTGAGAAAGGGTCTGATGACCACAGGAAACTTCATACTACTCAGAAGAAGATCTGAAGTTATGGAATGGCAGATTTGGGGAAATAAGGACCCCATCACATTCTGTACGCCAGCTTACGGAGATTTGACTCTACGCTGTGGGCAACACAGTGAGTTAGTAAAGACCTCAAGTATGGTAGCAAAGGGACTTCCCTGGTGGTCCAGCAGTTAAGACCTCACCTTCCAGTGCAGCAGGAGCAGGTTCGATCCCTCTTTGGGGAGCTGAGAGCCTATATGCCTCTCAGTCAACAGAACATAAACAACAGGAGCAATATTGTAACAAATTCAATAAAGACTTAAAAAAAACAGTGATGGAGAAGACCTCTCCTCTGCCAAATATTAAAAACAAACAAACAAACAAACAAACAAAAACGTATGGTTATAAAGACCCATTTGCTTTAGGGAGATCCCTTTGGTGACCATGATATTACAGTTGGTGCATAAAAGGAAATTATTTACAAAATGACTATAAGTAAACATCCTAGAGGGAAGATGGTAAGTCTTAGTTGAGGGCAGAGGAAAGGGAATGGAAAGAAAGGAATGCTTCATGAGATTCAAGGGATGTAGGACACCCAGGCTTAGATGAGCAATTAGGTATATAGAACCTAGTCTTCCTCGTTGGCATTGCCACTCTGGGGCCATCAGCTTATCCAGGCCTGAGGGGTACTAGGGGCCAGTGGGTGGGCTCACGGCCTTAGCAGAGAACCAGGTGGAACTCTACCCTTGTCCTTTGGGTTGATTGGGCAGAACATGGCCATCAAGAAATGAGAGAAAGTGGTTAACATCTTGCAAGATCATAAAGCACACATGCTGGGTCTTTTACCTCTAAAACTGCCTGGCTTTCCAAAGGTACATTGTGCTTACAGGAATGGTGGGACTCATTTAATTGGTAGCCTTTGAAATGGTTTACCACCGCCCCCCCTCAATCTTCATAAAAAGGAAATGAGGGCTGCAGTGGGTAGGGGAGACACCGGGCCTTTCATGAACCTCGTTAATAATCAGTAGCATGTGTCCATGCTACCCTGCCCGACTGACCTGAGTGCCAGGGGAGACAGTGAGGACAGGCAAGGGGAAGACTCTGGCAGGTGGCTGATACAATTTGCCAATATCAGCAATGATCAACAGGCCTGGTGTAGGACAATAAGATAGGAGAGCACACGCCCTTGAATTTGGAGGGAGGGCAACACTAAAGTCCTGTGTAAAACCCCGCCTCTCTCCTGACCTGTCCACTCATCTCCTTACATGAGGATATCAGTGCCTACTTCCTTGGTTTTCTGTGATAATCCAGTAAGTGGCAGTAAAGAACAGTGGTTAAGAAAAAACATAAGTTTAGCATGAATGCCCCCACTCAAACCCCTGTTCTGTCAACTACAAGCAGTGAACCTTGGACATGTCCCCTCAGCTCTCAGCATGTGTCTTTCCTTCTAAAAACTGGAGAAACAATGGTACTCACATCATAGGATGACGTTAAGATGAAAAGTGGCACACATGACGTTGGCACCTAAAAGGAGTCCATTAAATGGGAGCGTGCTTCTGATATAAGTGAACTGGACCGTTTATCCAAAGACCAAGGAGGCTTAGGGTACCCTGGACATGAATGGAGCTGGAGGGTGATAATTAACCTCTGATTCGGTGGCAAGCACCTTCTAAGTATGTGTCATTTCGGTCGTTTCTGTAGGCCCAACTCCATCAATTATGATTCTCATTTTACAGACAAGATTGGAGGTCTAAAGAAATTTAGTGACTTGCCCAATGTTTCACTCACTGGGATTTAACGTCTCTATGGGTTAAGATCCCTGTTCTATATGGCATGCCTCTTTCTATCATGGTGGCCAGGGGCTCCTTCATGGAACTGTCCTTCCAATGGCCTGGCATTTATTGAGGACCTCCTGTAGGCCAGGCCTGTGCCAAGCACTTGACACAATCTCATTGCATTGCCATAACCCTGTGAGCTGCCTACTATTGTCCCCACTTCACAGGCTATGTGACAAGCCTGAGAGATCCTCTCGTACTTCCTTGGGCCATAAGCTTACTTGACTTGTGCTCTTGCCCTAACCCCACCGTGTTCCAGCCATTGGGAAGAGATAAAACAGAAGGATGGGGGTGGCCATCTCTACCTTGCATCTTGTTCATGGCCCTTTCGCAGACCTTTTCTTCTTTTCTCCTCAAAGCAGATATGGTCATCCCAATTGTACACGGGGAACTTGAGGGTGAAATAGTCAGCAACTTTCCCAAGGTCATGAGCAAGCCAGCAGCATCTAGCTCACCGTCTTCTTGCATCTTATTTCCAAAAAATGAAGACATTTTTCTGGGTCAGATTATGGACAACCAGCCCTCATTTCAGAATTTGGGGAAAGGCTGTGGGAGGGGCGGGCCGCACATCCCCCCCCAACCCCACCACCAGCCACTAGGATCTGCACACAGGGCCCCTACCTATGGGTTAGCAGCATCAGATGCTGCTTTAATTAGATCGCCATGGTAACAAGCTACAGGAGGACAATAGACAGTTGTGTACTTGCAAAAATCATCAGTCGCAGACAAGGCCCCACTAAACTGTAATTATGCTGGAGCAGAAGCAGATCTTCATTTCAGTGGGAGAAATAAACTGCCATCCTCGCCTCGTTACCTTCGGATGTTATTTGAACATCAGGGGCTGGGATTCCAAATGGGTTTATTGTTTGAATTTGTATTTTGGAAATGTTAAAACCCCAAATAAAGATGGTCGTCTTTGCATCCTGGGCTTTGGGTTGCGCGTTCCCAGAGGGGAACTGAGAGCAAGGTAAAGAAGGTAATAATAATCACATAGGTGGTATTTACTGAGTCCAGAGGTGCCCAATGTTTTCTACAGTCCCCCCCCACCCCCACATCATCACTCTAAGCATCTGCTGGGGGTGTGTCGAGCCCCACTTTACAAGCAGGAAGCCAGCCAGGGATCCTCACTGGGGTCCTGACCCCTGAGGGCTTGGCTCCGAGGTCCAAATGCTTTCCTCCAGCCAGGTTGATGTTCAAGGACAAAAGGAGGGAGTCTCTGATCCAGCTGCACTTCTGAGCCCCCTCTGAAGCCTCCTTTTGATGAAATGAGCGGGTTTCCTTTTAATCCGGTTAGTTTTGCTAGTCTGATAAGATGCAGTTCACCCTGATCATCAGAGTCACCGAGACCCATAAATAAAGGAAAGATCATTTAAAAATAAATTACAGACTGAAAGCCGGGAAAGCGCAATCCTTGGCTTGTTGCTCTCCAGGCCCTCCATAAATCTGTTGTCTTTTCGGCTCTGCAGTGGCCAGGGTCACAGACCGTAAAGAGCTTCCACAGAGAAATCTGAAAAATCCCAGCAAGATGGGGCATGTGGGAGTCATCAGAAAGGCATTTGTATTCTCCGCCATCAGCCCGGGTGGAAGGAGGCAGCCCTCAGGCTGGCTGGGCAGGATGGGTGGGTGCAGACGCAGAAAAGCCAGCTGCCACCCTGTCTGCTGGGACTTTGAGCACCACAAAGAGACCCCAGCCCCCAAAACGCCTGGTGCCTGACCTACTTCCACAAAAAGGAATGACATTTCCAGTCTCACTGCAGCATGAAGCTACAGTCCCTTTGGAGAGGGGACCCAGTGACCTCAATTCATCAGATTGAGAATGAGTCTGATTTTAGATCTTGTTTTCCCAGAGAGATCACAGTTGAGTTGGGAGAGAGGGGCGCTAGAATGGGTCCCAAGGGAGAGCACAGGCCAGGGCTGAGGAGCAGCCATGGTTGGGGGCTAGCCATGGAAGGTGAACAGGACAAGCTCCCCAGGCCCTGTGGCTGCCCCTGGGTCTAGCCAGGACAGCAGGGTGGGGTGTGGTGGCTTCAGGGAGCCTTAGCATAGTAGACAAAGTGGTATCAACAGCTGTTCCCCTCCTCTCCCAATCTGTCTTCTCTGGTGGTTGTGGTGCTCCAGTAGAGGAGTGTCCTCCAACCTCCTTCTCAGAGAAGGTCACAGGGGTGGGCATTTTCTTGGCACCTGAGCTTGGCACAGCTCCAGGGGAATAGCCCAAGTCTGCCTCCAGGACTGAGTCAGGACACCCTCCTCTTCTTCACTCACTTGTCACAGGCAGCAGGAAAATTCTAAGAATTTATGACTCCCTGGAGAGGCACAGTGACATCAGATCATGGCCACTTCAGTTGCAAGTACATTTCGAGATGGTCGGGATAATAGCTTTAAACTCGGGGGTTCTTCATGTCTCAGAGAATGTGGTGAGAGCCAGGGACTCTGTCCTGTGAAAGGAAAGAATATGGTGACATTCATCCAACCATTTGTGAACAACCTCAGAGGTTCTGCAGTCCTGATACCCATCCATGGACACCCCCTTGAGGGCTCATACCAAAGCTGAGGAACCCTTGTTCTGTTCTAACCTCATTTCACAGATGGTTGACCAGAAAAACAGGATGACTACCTCCAGGTCTCAAAGCAAGTGATTTTACATGAAGGCCCATTCCTGTCTCCTTTCTTCCTGGAAAAACTGGTACAACCACCTTCTAACTAGCTTTCTACTTCCACCTAGCCTATCTTATGCATTCTCCACACCCCAATAAAATACCCTTTTTTCAAATACAAATCATATTATGAAGCTTGGCTGCTTAAAATCCTTTAATGATTCTCCATTACCCTGAGATAAGACCCAACACCTTTCACGTGACTGATTAGCCAGGGTACCACATGACATCTCAAGAAGAAAGGCAGATTATGTTGTGACACCTCCTTGGGGAGGTCCACACCCTGCCTGCAAGACCCTCACAATCTGGCTTCATCAGCCCTTCCAGCCTCATCAGGTTCCAGGCTAACTCCAGCTGTGCTGGTCTTCTTTCATATGACTCCAGCAATCCAGGGCCTTTGCACAGCTTTCCCTTCCTCTGACAAATTCCTCCTTCCTCTCTTTACTCATCTACCTTGTATTCATTCTCCTCTTCCCTACTTTGCCACTTTTCAAGAAGGCCTTCCCTGAGTTTAGCTTCCCTGAATCAGTCAGGGTCTAGCCAGAACCTGGAAACCATGATGTGTGGGTGTGTGTGTGTGTGTGTGTGTGTGTGTGTGTGTGTTGGTCAGTTGTGTCTGACTCTTTGTGACCCCATGGACCATAGCCTGACAGGCTCCTCTTTCCATGGAATTCTTCAGGCAAGAATACTGGAGTGAGTAGCCATTCCCTTCTCCAGGGGATCTTCTCAACACACGAATCAAACCTGAGACTCCTACATTGTAGGCAGATTCTTTACCATCTGAGCCACTAGGAAAGCCTGGAAACCATAAAAGGTTTCCATTCAAAGAGAAGGTATTTAATCCAAGGGATTTGTTACACAGGTAATAAAAGGCTGAAATGGTTTTTAATCATTGACATTGAGTTAATTCTCCTATTACCAGAACCTAATAAGAAGCCAGCTGGCAAGGGAGTCTGGGAAACATGGCCCAAAGACTTCCAGCCCCAGCATCACAGAACAGATGATGGAACAATTTTGATGGAGAGACCAAAGTAAATACCAAGCACAAATCCACAGCACATGGTTTATCCGTTGACCTCTGCATTCGTCTAGAGGCCCTGTGAAGGTTGGCCCAAGCGTCTCCATCCCGGGGCTGGCACAGAGCCTGAACAATCAGCACTCAATAAGATCTTTCTGAGCCCAGCTTCCACAGCAGCAAAGTGGAGCTAAATCCCTCTCCAAAGAATTGTCGTGATGACTGCTAGGATGAGGGACGTGACAAGATGGGATCTGTTCAGAGTCAGGTCATGACCAAACATGAGAGCCTTCCATGGACAGTGTCTGGCTTCACCAGGAGCCGTCTTCTGAGCTTGTTTTTTTTTTTTAAACAGCGTGTGAGGATGCTGAGGAAAGAGTGTGAAGTCCACTTACTGCCTATCTTCCCCTAAAGAATTTCTAAAGCTCCTTCTGCCTATTTTTGTCCTGCGGTGCTTGAGTGGTTATGTGGGTTATCACCTGTGACAAACATTTTTATATGAGTGTTGACATTTCTGGTGTTTCCTGATGGGACAACATCACGTAGGGAGCCCTGTGGAAAGAAGTCAGCAAACATTCTGACCGCGGGGTGTTAAGGGTGGGGACGGCAGGCAGTGAGAGGATGATCTGGGCCCGGCATTCTTAGCTGGTGTCCAGAAAGCTGTGAACACAGTGAATTCCTTCTGCAAATTCACCAGGCAGCTTGTATCACAAAATATTTCAGAGATGAGAGCGTTTTGCAAGCACCAAGACACCTGATCAAAGCTGTGTCTGAACATTCCCTGTGGGTGTGGAATTCCTCAGGAGTCAGTTTGAGAGGCTGGCTGTCACCTTGTCATCTTCCTTGAGGAAAGGCCCTGGACCAGGGAGTTCAGAGACTTGAGTTTTGGTCTCTTCTTACTGGCTGCCTCCAGGAGTTTGGGAAAATCCCTCCTCCTGCCTTGGTCTTGATTGGTTTTCATCTGAGCTATACATGTGAATCATTAGGGTCACTTACTTCTAGAGATCTGATGAAATTGCTTGGGAAGCGGGTCCTCCTGGATGTTATTAAACTTCCAGAACATTTGTGCTTCTGGGGATGAGAGCCACTGTTCCAAGACATTTCAGCGTTCATCAGAATCACCTGGAGGATCTGTCAAGCACAAGCTGCTCAGCTCCCTTCCCCGAGTTTCTGATTCAGTGGATCTGGGGGAAGTCTGAGAATCTACCTTCCTAACAAGTTTTCAGGTACTACTGATGCTGTCCATCAACGGTCACATTTTGAGAAACCCTACTCTAGCCCAAGGTGATGCAGTGGTAAAGAATCTGTCTGCCAATGCAGGAGACTCAAGAGAGGCAAGTTCAATCCTTGGGCTGGAAAGATCCCTTGGGGAAGGAAATGGCAACCCATTCCAGTATTCTTGCCTGAAAAATTCCATGGACAGAGGAGCCTGGCAAGCAACTGTCCATTGGGCCACAAGAGTCAGACACAATGGAGCACACACACATATACACACATGCATTCTACTCCAGTGGTGCCCATGGTGGGGGGATTTTTGCCTCCCAAGAACATTTGGAGGATGTCTGGAAACATGTTTAGTTTTCACAATTGAGAAGTAATGCTACTGGGACCTAGTGGGCAGAGGCCAGGGATGCCGCTAAATGTTCTACGGAGCACAGGGCCTCTCCCCCAAACAGAGAATTATCCAGTATAAAATGTTAACAGCTTTAATGCATCTGCAATATTAATGTGCCCATGAATTACCTGGAGATTGTGTTGGATTGAAGATTCTGAGAGAGTCAGTCTAAGGAATGGCCCAAGATTTTGCATTCTATAAACTCCCAGATAAGCGATGCCCAAATGGCCAATCTTCCAAAACTCAGGTACTTCCACCACTAAAGAGGTAATCTCCCACAGCCTAGAATATACAGCCTAGAATATACTTCCACCACTAAAGAGGTAATCTCCCACAGCCTAGAATATACAGAATATCTGTATATTCTGCTAATGTATATTCTGCCATTCACTTCTCTGTCCTTTCAGCCTACAATACGATGACCACTGGCGTGGGAAACTCTCAAAAAGTATCAGAAAGACTTAAGACATTCACCATGCATAAGCTGAGCTGGCTTCCCCCACATACCGCCATCTTGGTCAGGAAGTTCTTGAGAATTAGGATCTTGGCCAGTCCTTTTATATTTCCCCCAAAGCTGGACGCATAGCTCGGCACTGGTTAGGAACTCTGTATATGTCTGTTGTACAAAATTAGACGGACACAGTAAGAGCTAGCATTCTCAGAATGGCATATTGTCATTTTCCTAGCTACTGCTGCTGACCTCTCCTTCCGAACAAACCCTTTTCCAGGTCTCAGTGCTTGTCATTTGCCAAATGTTTCACTAGTATGATCTTGCCTAATATTTTTCACAAAGATGTGAGGAGAGCAATGTCCATCCCCGCTTACAGATGGGAAAACTGAAGTGAAGAAAGGTGTGGAGCTAAGCTGGAGGAAGAGCTCCTGTCCTGGCTATGCCATGCCAGCCCATTCCAGATCACCCAGGCAGCTCTTGGTTCCTGTCCTCCTGCACACCCCCAGGACCCGCCCTTCTCTTCATCATGGTCATGCCTTCTCTCCTTTCTTGTCTCATCTTCTCTGCCTTTCATTTCCTTCCACCCCACATATGAGACAACCATCTCCTCTGCCTAACTGGCTTTCTTTTCAACCTTTTTGTCTGGGACTGTCTGGGATGAGGGCTTCCTAAAATGACAACCTGAGGCATAGAACCTCTTCAACTAATGAAAGAAAATCAAGGTCCAGCCTTATTTGCTGCCCCTTTTTCACCCTGTTCCACCAGTCACTTTGGGTGTCGCCACTGGAGAGCCAAAGATTTATAATCCCCAGTGCTTCCCCCTCAATATGGTGCTAGAAAGGAAGTTCATTTTCAAAGATTTCGATCAGATCCCTGACACTTGGTCTTCCAGCCAGTACCTGCTCCTTCTATCTCTTTTGCCAGTTTATCATACTTACGTCTGATTGCTGAACGCTGAAGGGCTCCAGGGCTCCATCCTCTGGTGTCTTCTTTTCCATCTGCACTCACTTCACAAATGATCTCATCCTGTCCCCACTGATGATCAACCAATTAATATTGAAAGCAACAACCTCTTGTGTGAACTCCAGACTGATATATCCAAGAATTCCTTAACATCACCAACTCGATGTCCAACAGGGAAAAAATATTTGTCTATATCCAAAACCAAAATCTTCACTGTTCCCCACTTCCCCATACAAACAACTCCCATAGTTATTCTCATCTCTGTTAATGTCAAATTCCTTCTATCTTTGTAGAAATCCTTGTCTACTCTCCTTTTTTCACAAGTCTAGTTCAAACTTGGCTCTGTGTTTGAAATATGAGCATCTACTTCTGTTACCTCTACTTTGCCATCCTGGCTCAAACCATAGCATCTCTCACCTGGATAATTCTACATCCTATATGGTCTTCCCACCTCCATCCTTGTCTTCCCACAAACTATTCTCCAGAAACAGAGAGTGCAATTTGTTTATCATGTGTAGTGACTTCATGGTCACCCTCCAAAAGATATGTCTATGTCTTAATATGACCAAGATTTTATGAATATAATGTTATTTGGGAAAGGGATCTTTGCAGATGAAATTAAGTTAAAGATCTTAAAATGAGATCACCCTGGATTAACCCAAGTGGTCCTACATCCAGTGACAAGTATCCTTAGAAGACAAAGAATTGAAGACACAGACGCACAGAGAAGAGGTGATAATAGAGACAGAAGCAGAGATGAGAATGGTAAGGCTACAAGCCAAGGAACACCTGGAGCCCCTGGAGGCTGAAAGAGGCAAGGAAAGATTCTCCGCTAGAGCCACTGGAGGGCACGAGGCCCTACAGATGCATGCCTTCGTTTTGGATTTTGGGACTCCAGAACTGGGAGAGAATACATTTCTGCTGCTTTAAGCCACCAAGTTTGGCAACTCTCAGAATGTCATACATTGTATAAGTCAGGCCACATTCAACGTCTGATCAGAATTCTCCAACATTATTCCATTTCATTTTGAGTAAAATCAGGTTCTCTGTATGAGCTGAACTCCACTGATTTTCTGACTGCATCTCCTGCCGCACTTCCTTTTGTCCATCTACAGCAGCAACACGGACTCCTTGGTGTATTTTGATGGCTCCATATAGTGGCCCACCTCAGAGACACTGTACTTCTTGTTTTCTCTCCCTTGAATAGCTTTTCTCAGATGTCCATGGCTCACTATGTCACTTCCCTCTGCTGTCTCTTAGAGTTGCCTTCTCCCATCACCCGCTGGCTCATTCCTCATCACTTGCTTTATCCACCTTGTGCCCTTCATAGCACAAGGCACCATTTAAGTACAATACTTATCAGTCTGGTTGGCTATCTATCTCTTCCCACTAGAAAGAAAGAGGCACAACAATAAAGGATTTGTTTTTCTTCGTTTGTGTCCACAATGCAAGCAAGTATCTGGTATATACAAGGCGCTGAGCAAACATCTGCTGAACGGACACCTCTCACCATGTAATTCACTCACCCTTTCTCAAGCCTTAGTGACAGTAACAGGACCCGGCAGGGAAAAAAAAAAAAGGCATATACAAAAGCATAACTCCATAAGATCCTGCAGTGTCTTGGAAACGGCACAGAGCCCCCTGTACCTGGAGCATGGAGTACAAACTGTGAACAAAGGGGCAGAGATGAGCAGAAAGGATTGGCAGGAGGGAGGCCAGAGGGGAAGCTTAGGCAGGTTCTGAGTATGTCATGATTCATGTCAAGGACTTTGAATTCCTTCATTATCTTTGAAAAACATTTTCCAAGAAAAAAAAAATCACTTTATTTAGTTTTTAAAAAAAGCAAGGGAGCTAAATATTTCTTCAAAATGTCAAGGTTATAGAGAACCCTTCTGATTATCTCGGGCTTCAGGTCAACTTTCTCAGTTTTCAGGTCTGAATTTTGAAGCCCCAAGAGAAAAGGATTGTTATGCAAAATCAAGCAGAAAGCTTCTGAACAAGGTGCTATCTGCTGATTCCTGCTCCAAGATTCCTTCTTGTTCTAGGAGAGAGCCTCTAAAAAGCAAGAAATATCCAACACAAGAAAGGCAAGCAGAATTGTCTGCTGATGATCGTTCCCAGAGCTAGGATAGGAGGGCCCTTCTTAAAAGTCACCTAAGTGCTTGGACTTTAGGCTGAGAAGACTCACAGATGGGACTTCGGTTGACCCTTCCCTCTGCTGAGTTCTCAGAACCTATTCAGAACTGTGGTCCAGTGTAGACACTTCCTTGCCTGCACCTGCTCATCTCTTCATTTTAATCTCCTGTACTGAGGTACAGTTATGGACAATAAGCCTCTAATAGGCAGTGGGTACAGTTCAATTACTCTGGCTGTTGGATGACTTTGGCTTTGCACCTGTGAAGAACATCTCCATTAACCCTCAAAATTTCCTCCTGGATCTAAGTGATCCATCCTTTCCTTGCCCTGAGGCCCGAGAAAACCACTGATGGACTATTTGTCAGTTTTAATCATGCAGATTAATTTACATTTTCTAGAATGCTGTATAAATGGCATTATCCAAAATATGTTTTCTTTTTTTGCCTGACAGTTTTTACTTAGCATATTATTTTGAGATTCATCTAAACAGTTTTGTGTATCAGTAGTTTATTCCTTGCCATTGTGGAAGAAGCATTCTATTGTAAGGATGTGCACAGCTTGTTTCTCACTCACTCATCAGTGAACATTTGGGTTATTTCCAGTTTTAAACTATTACAAACAAAGCTGCTTTGAACATCAGAATATAAGTCTTTTGTAAACATGTTTTTATTTCTCTGAGGGAAATAACTAGAAATGGATGTTATGACATACACTTAACTTAAAAAAAAAACCTGCTAATCTGTTTTCCCCAGTGTGGATAAATTTCACATTCCCATCAGTGATGTCAGAGTATTCCAGTTACTCCTCACCCTCATCAACAGCTGTTATTGTCAGTCTTGTTCATTTTAGCCAATATAGAGTGTGTATGGTGGTGGTCGTTTAGTCGCTAAGTCACATCCGATTCTTGCAACCCTATGGACTGTAGTCCATAGGATTTTCCAGGCAAGAATATTGGAGTCAGTTGCCATTTCCTTCTCCAAGAATGTGCATACTGGTACCCTATTATTTTTACTTTGCAATTTCCTTATGCCCAGTGATGTAGAACACCTTGGCATTTGTTTTTTGTGAAGTTTCTTTTCTTCTTTTGTGAAGTGGGCTTCAAGCCTTTTGTCTATGAGTTGTTCACCCTCTTCATTTTTAATTATAAGAGTTTGTTACATCTTCTGGATTCAAGTCCTTTGTCAAATACAGGTTTGCAAACTTTTTCCCAAGCTGTGGCTTAAATTTTAACTTACCATTCTAGATTTTGAACAGTTCCTAGTTCATAGAAGGTGCTCAATAAAATGTACTGAATAGGGTGAGAAATCCAGATGATGCTGTCTAAGATCAATGTGAATCCTTTTCATTGTCCAATATTCATAGCAGCACTATTTACAATAACCAAAACATGGAAACAACCTAAGTGTCCACTGACAGATGACTGGGTAAAGAAGATGTGTGTGTGTGTGTGTGTGTGTGTGTATGCAATGGTGGTGATATGCATATATATATGCATTGGACTATTATACTCAGCCATAAAAAGTTATATAATGCCATTTGCAGGAACATAGATGGATCTAAAGGTTTTCATACTAAGTGAAGTAGAATGCTCAAACTACTGCACAGTTGCACTCATCTCACACACTAGTAAAATAATGCTCAAAATTCTCCAAGCCAGGCTTCAGCAATACGTGAACTGTGAACTTCCAGATGTTCAAGCTGGTTTTAGAAAAGGCAGAGGAATCAGAGATCAAATTGCCAACATCTGCTGGATCAGCAAAAAAGAAAGACAGTTTCAGAAAAACATCTATTTCTGCTTTATTGACTATGCCAAAGCCTTCGACTGTGTGGATCACAATAAACTGTGGAAAATTCTGAAAGAGATGGGAACACCAGACCACCTGATCTG
>NW_011494879.1:11120417-11154383 GCF_000754665.1 Bison bison bison | reverse complement strand
TGAGCTGGAGGAGGCATAAGCTGGAATCAAGATTGCTGGGAGAAATATCAATAACCTCAGATATGCAGATGACACCACCCTTATAGCAGAAAGTGAAAAAGAACTAAAGAGCCTCTTGATGAAAGTGAAAGAGGAGAGTGAAAACAATGGCTTAAAGTTCAATATTCAAGAAACTAAGATCATGGCATCCAATCCCATCACTTCATGGCAAATAGATGGGGGAACAGTGGAAACAGTGGCTGACTTTATTTTTGGGGGGCACCAAAATCACTGCAGATGGTGATTGCAGCCATGAAATTAAAATATGCTTACTCCTTGGAAGGAAAGTTATGACCAACCTAGACAGCATACTAAAAAGCAGAGATATTACCTTGCCAACAAAGGTCTGTCTAGTCAAGGCTATGGTTTTTCCAGTGGTCATGTATGGATGTGAGATTTGGACTATAAAGAAAGCTGAGTGCCGAAGAATTGATGCTTTTGAACTGTGGTGTTGGAGAAGACTCTCGAGAGTCCCTTGGACTGCAAGGAGATCCAACCAGTCCATCCTAAAGAAGATCAGTCCTAGGTGTTCATTGGAAGGACTGATGTTGAAGCTGAAGCTCCAATACTTTGGCCACCTGATGAGAATAGCTGACTCATTTGAAAAGACCCTGATGCTGGGAAAGATTGAGGGCAGGAGGAGAAGGGGACGACAGAGGATGAGATGGTTGGATGGCATCACTGACTCGATGGACATGGGTTTGGGTGGACTCCAGGAGTTGGTGATGGACAGGGAGGCCTGGTGTGCTGTGGTTCATGGGGTCGCAAAGAGTCAGACATGACTGAGCGACTGCACTGAACTGAACTAAACTGAAGTAAGTTAGACAGAGAAAGACAAATCATATCGCCTTTAAGTGGAATCTAAAAACCAATGATACAAATGAACTTATTTACAAAACAGAAACAGACTCACAGACATAGAAAAAAAAACAAAACTATAGTTACCAAAGAGGAAAGATGGGAGAGATAAATTAGAAACTGGGGTTAAAATATACATCTCCTACATATAGATAATCAACAAGGACTTACTGTATAGAACAAAGAAATATACTCAATACCTATAAAGGAAAAAAATATAAAATAATGTATACGTGTGTTTATATGTGTGTGTGTGTGTGTGTGTGTATAATTGAATCAATTTACTGTATACCTGAAAGTAACACAACATTATAAATTACTATGTTTCAAAAAAAATTTTTAAAAAGAAGGTAAGACTCCCTCTCTATCCCACTACTATTGACATCAGATCTGAAAGCTGCAGACCTGAACTTAAATCTCAGTGTCACACTTCTTAGCTGCATGACCTTGGACTATGTCCTTGAACCTCAATTTCTTCTCCTGGATAATGGAGATAAAAACATGTGTGTCATAGGATAATATCAAGATCACAATATAATAATAAATATAAAGTGCATCTGGAAATGAATAGAGCAAAGAGCTGACTACAAAAGTAGGGAGGCTCTCCAACACTATAAGATATGAGGGTTTCATGTGCGTTGTTTTATTTGTTTTTTTAGTATATAACTACTTAACACAATGTAGGTGGTCAAAAAACTAGTTGCTGTTCATCAACATTATAATAAGACAAAAAACAGTGTGCACCTCCACAGATGTGACAAAAGAGGCAAAGGTCCTGAGACTGCAAGTGGGAATTTGAACTTTGATTTCAATGAAAGAGTACTCTTGGTTTGCTTGGCTGTCTTGGTTCAAAGACCCAACCAGTCAACAGTTCTGTAAGGAGACTGGAGTGAAGCTTTTTTTAAGCTTTTCCCGAATGCACACCCCAGTCCACATACACCGCCTCAAGGACTCTTGAGTCAAACAGGGAAGGATTCAAAGCAGGGTCAAGGGTCAGGGAGAAGTCACGGATGGTTTTGTGCCCGAGAGAATCAAACATACCAAACCTCCCTCTTTCTGCTGCTGTTCTATATACCAGAGAAGATTTCAACAGCTCTGCTGTGATTCTGCCAAGTTTTCGGAGCTAAGACCAATTTAAATAAAATAAACTAAGGAAACAGCACATGAAACTTACCTTCATCCATTCACTCACCCATCCTCTAATTCATCTCTGTTTCTCATGTTAGTTGCTACTCGCTTCCGTCCATTGATCCTCTATCTAGTTAACATGTACTGAACACTTGTTATTGTCTAGACAATGTGAATACAGAGATGCACAAGCTCAAATCCTTGAGCTGAAAGAATTTCTCATCACACTAAAACAGCAAATACTAATTTACTTTTTATAAAATAATTATTGAGAACCAATTCTTCTCCAGGTTCGGCATTAGTCTCTGGAATACAACATCAATTATGATAAGCCTGGAACTTGACCTCATGGAAATAACATTTTTGTAAGGGAGAGAGTATTCAAAAACATAAACAAAAGAGTAATAATATGAGTTTGCTCATCTCCATACACAAACTGATCATGCAATGGAAAACAAAAGAAAACAGGCCTTGATCTGATAAGGTCCCCAGACATAACCATCAGTGTACATGTAATATGGCTTCCCTGGTGGCTCAGATGGTAAAGAATCTGCCTGCAATGCAGGAGACCCAGGTTCGATCCCTGGGTCAGGAAGATCCCCTGAGAAGGGAATGGCTACCCGCTCCAGTATTCTTGCCTGGGAAATTCCATGGACAGAGGAGCCAGGCAGGCCACAGTCCAGGAGGTCACAAAGAGTCGGACACAACTGAGCCACTAACTCACACTTTCATTTTCAATATGGAGTCAGGAGCATAGAAACAGGTCAAACAGTAGCATAAAGACATAAAACAGCAAAATACAGCATGTGGTACAAACCACTCAGTTTCTTCAACAAAGAGATTGCAAGGAAAAACAGCAGAAGGAAAGGGGACTGAAAAGTTAAGACGTAAGAGGCCTGTGGACCTAATGAAATGTGTGGATCTTGTTTGAATTCATATTGAACAAATCTAACATAAAGACTAGTTATGAGATAACCAGAGTTTTGAACACTGACAAAACACTTCATGATATTAAAGAATTATGATTTTTTAATATGGTAATAGCCTTGTGACTATTATATAAATTTGGTCTCCTTTAAAGATGTACACTGACATAATTATGGAAGAAATGAGATGAATAATATGATGTTTTGAATTTGCTTCTACAGAATCCAGTGGGGGAGGGATTGCAAAGAATAGTTAAAACAAGGTTGGCCATGAATTGAGAATTATTGAAACTCCATGGGAGTTCATTATTTTCTTCCATTCTTGTATTGGTTAGAAATTTCCCATAATGACAAGTTTTTTTTTTTTTAAAGAAATAAACAGTATGCTCCCAGAAATAAAATTGCCGGGTATGAGTGTTTCCAAGGCATTTAAAATGTATTGTCAAATTGTTTTCCACAAAAGCTGTAGTAATTTATGGCCCCACATGAGAGTGCTGAGGATATTATATTTTTCAGAGACTATATCATTGTTTAGATAAATGCAGGAACATGTATTTCTCATTTGCCATGTATTTAGAAAGACTAATGGCCTATTATGGGATATTTTAGCCCAGCCATGACCACACACCCCAAGCACTTATACCTGAACATCAGGGGGAAAAAAATCAAGGAGTCAGTCAAGTTCAGCATGACAGTCTCGCAAACTCAGATGTAAACAAATCCACATTCTGCTAATGGGGAGCTTTTGCTATTCCTAACAGCATTGCGGAAGATCTCTTGGAATGTCCATTGAGATATTTGTTTAATGGGAAAATCTGCAATTGTTTCTTCTCAATGAAATCTGGTTACCTTCAAGAGCCTTCTTCACATTAAGATGAAGAAAAGAAAAATCAATGCCTAGGCTTTCCTGTCTAGCATGAAAGAGAGTGTTCCGCTGTAGGGTAATTTTGAGCTCCTATAATCTTCCAATCATGTTTGATTGCAGTGCCTCTTTCCTGTCTCAATATTAAGAGGATGGTCAGTGCTTTTCTGCAACCAAAACCAACTTTCAGATGAATCAACCACTTATTTCAATGTCTTGTTTATAAGCAGTGGCTCTTGGGCATGTGAAACACCCTTACCTTCAAGGAGGAGCCCTCCCCAGGACTTCTGCCTGACCAATAGTCAGCCAACACATAGCTGGTATCCATGACCTATCATATGTAGGTGACCCTTCAGCCACTGTGCGGGGACATCAAGAAGAGTGAGTGGTGATATTTGCCCTCTAGGACATCACCATGCTAGTGGGACAGTTACATGTATATGAGTGAAAAGTCATAATATCATGATTGAGCCACTCATTCATTCTCCAGATGCTAAATGTCAGATATTCTGCTAGACGCTCAGTGGTAGAGAGATGAATAAATCAGAATCCTAAAGGGAGGCATATGAGCAAAAAATTAAAATACCACTTGGGGAATGTAGTGTTAGAGAAATCTATCATGACAGTTTATTGCACAAAGGAGAGGTGAACTCTGACTAGTTCAAGGATACAACCTGGAGGATAAGAAGATTGGGCTGCTTTAAGGTTTAAAAGGTAAACAAGGAGGGGAGGGACTTCCAAGCAGAAAGAAGAGTATTTGGAAAGAGATAGAGACTTGAAAGAGTATAGTGGTTTGGCTGCAAGGTGAATTCATTTGGTTTGGATCAAAGATAGTGTGTGGGTAGGGAACTGGGTGAAAATGAGAGTGGGAAGTTGGAGATGGCACCTAATAGAGGATCTTGTCTGTATGCAGAGGTATGAGCTTAGTCGAACAAGTGATACAAAATCATTGTGAGAGGTGTTGTAGAGGTAGATAACTGGGCATGATGAAAGGGCAGAGATGCCCAGGGTCGGCCGCTGGAATGGAACAAAGTATCTTGATTGAATCAGGGAGGGATGTCAAGATGAGAATTATCCTGGAACACAGCAAACCAGGAGGTGAGGCACAGATCTGTACAGAAGAATTAATTGATACAAATCACTGATGTAGCCCCTCCATTATGCTATACTCCAAAGAGGACAGTATGGAAGAGGGAGTGGTGAAAATGTGACCTTAAAATTGAGAAACGTGACAAACACTAACTCACAGTGATCAAGGTCAACGTCAACAGGGATGAGTCAGGTCAATAGCATGTAACCCCTGATATGATGTGATGAAAATGGGACTTTTCCTCTGTGGTCTTCTTCCTGTTAGCTCATGACTAGTGGTAGTTTCAGCATGAGAAGGAAAAAAAAAAAAAATCAAGCAAATTCCACTACAGGGACCTTCTACAAAACAGCTGACCAATGTTTCCAAAACTGCCAAGATCATCAAAAACAAGGGAGTCAGAAACTATCACAGCCAAGAAGAGTCTGAGGAGATGAGACAACTAAATGCAGTGTGGCATCCAGGATGGCATTTGTGGATAAGAAAAGTCATTAGGTAACAACAAAGGAAGTCTGAATAAATTATAGACTTTAGTGAACAATAATGTACCAATAAAAATGTGCCCAGTATTTTGCATCATGTACTCTGCATGTATGCTCATCTTCTCCTGTGAGAACTCCAAAATTACAACTCATTACTGAACAATCATCGACGGGAGAATGTTGGGTCCTACCTAGGAAAGATACCCCATGTCCAAGGGCAAAGGAAAAGACCCAGCAAGATGGTAGGAGGGGCAAAATCGTGTTTGTTTGTTTGTTTTAATTTTATTTTATTTTTAAACTTTACAATATTGTATTAGTTTTGCCAAATATCGAAATGAATCCGCCACAGGTATACCCGCGTTCCCCATCCTGAACCCACCTCCCTTTTCCCTCCCCTACCCTCCCTCTGGGTCATCCCAGTGCACCAGCCCCAAGCATCCAGTACAGTGCATCGAACCTGGACTGGCAACTCGTTTCGTGTTTAGAATCAAATCCCATACCTGCCAGAGATGCTCGGAAGGTTCAAACAAAACTTGTGTGCACCAGGACCCAGAGACTCCACAGAGACTGAGCCAGAACTGTGTTTGAGTGTCTCCTGTGGAGGTATTGCTGAAGCCTGGCTTGGAGAATTTTGAGCATTACTTTACTAGCGTGTGAGATGAGTGCAATTGTGTGGTTGTCTGAGCATTCTTTGGCATTGCCTTTCTTTGGGATTGGGATGAAAACTGACCTTTTCCAGTCCTGTGGCCACTGCTGAGTTTTCCATATTTGCTGGCATATTGAGTGCAGCATTTTCACAGCATCATCTTTCAGGATTTGAAATAGCTCAACTGGAATTCCATCACCTCCACTAGCTTTGTTCGTAGTGATGCTTTCTAAGGCCCACTTGACTTCACATTCCAGGATGTCTGGCTCTAGGTCAGTGATCACACCATCGTGATTACTTGGTCTCGAAGATCTTTTTTGTACAGTTCTTCTGTGTATTCTTGCCATCTCTTCTTAATATCGTCTGCTTCTGTTAGGTCCATACCATTTCTGTCCTTTATCGAGCCCATCTTTGCATGAAATGTTCCCTTGGTATCTCTAATTTTCTTGAAGAGATCTCTAGTCTTCCCCATTCTGTTGTTTTCCTCTATTTCTTTGCATTGATCGCTGAGGAGGACTTTCTTATCTCTTCTTGCTATTCTTTGGAACTGTGTATTCAGATGCTTATATCTTTCCTTTTCTCCTTTGCTTTTCGCTTCTCTTCTTTTCACAGCTATTTGTAAGGCCTCCCCAGACAGCCATTTTGCTTTTTTGCATTTCTTTTCCATGGGGATGGTCTTGATCCCTGTCTCCTGTACAATGTCACGAACCTCATTCCATAGTTCATCAGGCACTGTATCTATCAGATCTAGTCCCTTAAATCTATTTCTCACTTCTACTGTATAATCATAAGGGATTTGATTTAGGTCATACCTGAATGGTCTAGTGGTTTTCCCTACTTTCTTCAATTTAAGTCTGCATTTGGCCATAAGGAGTTCATGATCTGAGCCACAGTCAGCTCCCAGTCTTGTTTTTGCTGACTGTATAGAGCTTCTCCATCTTTGGCTGCAAAGAATATAATCAATCTGATTTCGATGTTGACCATCTGGTGATGTCCATGTGTAGAGTCTTCTCTTGTGTTGTTGGAAGAGGGTGTTTGCTACCAGTGCATCCTCTTGGCAAAACTCTATTAGTCTTTGCCCTGCTTCATTCCGTATTCCAAGGACAAATTTGCCTGTTACTCCAGGTATTTCTTGACTTCCTACTTTTGCATTCCAGTCCCTATAATGAAAAGGACGTCTTTTTTGGATGTTAGTTCTAAAAGGTCTTGTAAGTCTTCATAGAACCATTCAACTTCAGCTTCTTCAGTGTTACTGGTTGGGGCATAGACTTCGAACAGAGATCATTCTGTCGTTTTTGAGATTGCATCCAAGTACTGCATTTCGGACTCTTTTGTTGACCATGATGGCTACTCCATTTCTTCTGAGGGATTCCTGCCCACAGTGGTAGATATAATGGTCATCTGAGTTAATTTCACCCATTCCAGTCCATTTTGGTTCGCTGATTCCTAGAATGTCAACGTTCACTCTTGCCATCTCCTGTTTGACCACTTCCAATTTGCCTTGATTCATGGACCTGACATTCCAGGTTCCTCTGCAATATTGCTTTTCACAGCATCGGACCTTGCTTCCATCACCAGTTATTACAAGATGTTAATGGTAAGAGGAAACTGTATGCAGGTATGTGGAAATTCCTGAAATTCTTTAGGACCTTTCAGACTGTTTTTAAAAGTTACGTATGTTAATTAAAAAAAGAAAGTCAGAAGACATAGCGAGGTCAATCCATGAACTTGATCCTGTGTGGGCTTACAGACAGGAGCAGTAAGATAATGGAAAGACACAGTGCAAGTTTGCTGCCTGGAGACAAGAGTTTGCCAGAATGGAAGAGGCACAGATTCAGGACCTCTGAAGAGGGGAGGGTCCAGGGTCAAGGGTAGGCTGAAGGGCATTAGGGATGGAAGGAGTAGTGAAAGTCGCTCAGTCGTGTCCGACTCTTTGCGACCCCATGGACTGTATAGTCCATGGAATTCTCCAGACCAGAATACTAGAGTGGGTAGCCTTTCCCTTCTCCAGAGGATCTTCCCAACCCAGGGATCGAACTCAGGTCTCCCACATTGCAAGTGGATTCTTTACCAGCTGAGCCACAAGGGAAGCCCAAGAATACTGGAGTGGGTAGCCTATCCCTTCTCCAGGGAATCTTCCCAACCCAGGAATTGAACTGCGGTCTCCTGCATTGTAGGCAGATTCTTTACTGACTGAGCTATCACAAAATCCCAAAGTACTGATCCTGTGAGCAGGAAGAAGTGGTGCTTTCCTTAAAGCATGGAAAGAATTTGGGTAGTTAAAGGTGGAGGCAGTCTTTCTAGAAACTTTGAAAAATAGTGATGATATAAAGTCTTAAAAGGAGTGTTCCATTTGACTGGAAGGATCCCTACCTTTCCTATGTTCTATGGGGGCTGTCTTATGCTGAATTGAGCTGGGAGAAAATATTTTGGGCCACAAAGATGCAAAAAGGAGCAGGAGGTAGAATAGCAGAAGGAGGAGATATCATTTCACAAAAGTTTTCAACACACTCAGGACCTAGTTTTAAAATACTAATATTGTGGAGGAGATAATTACTAAGAGCATATTAATGAGAGGAAATGAATTCTAAACTCTCTCACAGGGATTTCTGAACTCAGATTACCTTTTTTTCCCCCCTTACTGGTGAAGTTTGAGAGATAGTCAATCATCCCTGGAAGAGGAAAAACCATCTTGACATATAGAGGTCAAGTATCACTCTAGAATTTTATAAGTAGAAACTGTTTATTGAATGAATTAATGAAATGATAGCAATTGTCAGAAGTCTTAAGTACAACTGTCCATTACAGAGGCTTTGCAAGCAAACCTCAAAACTGATCTACTTTCTTCACTTATAAAAATCTGGTTCCAAAAGCTTGGTACATTGAACTATCTTATTAAAGGCAGTAAAGAAACTATTTCATTAAAATGATGCTATTATGTCTTTTTGCTAAGAGAAATAATTTTTGTTAAAAGCGAGCAATTACCATAGAAAACAATGTGAATAATATGATCAAATTAGTGGTTTGCTTGTTTTTTCACCACACAGGTCCACCATAGTTATTCCGGCCAAGACTGCACACCTCCTGACATCATTGCAACTGGATCTTTAAATGAATCTAAAAGTTCAACAGGCATTATCCACAAATGCAACTCTTTCATTTAACTTCTGGCTTCGTAGGAACACTTATACATTAAGGCAGACAGAGTGGGGGCCAGTGATTGCTGTTCAGAACTGAATGATGCTTCCAACAGTCTAGAACTTCAAACTGTTTTTATTCAAGTCTGAAATGATTAGCTCTAAGTGATTCTGACATCTATCGGGTGGTTATGAAAAGAAAGCAAAATTGGTCATGACTAAAAGGCCGGTTTCTGTAGCAGTTTACCACTCAGGGCACCCCTGTTGTCTCCCCAACCCGGAGGAGAGGAGAAAAGAGGAGGTCGGTAACGCAGCGGCCACTGGGTGATCAAACCCGTCGGAGGGCTGCCGTCCCTGAGCTGGTGTCCAGATAAATGTGGCATTGATGCTAGCCATCTGTCCACAGGTCAATGGGGACAGAAACTCAAAATCATTATCTCTAATGAATGAACATACAATGACAGTCTTGTGTGTGGCCGAGGATCATCACATAGGACCGTGGCAAGGGAAATCAGGCACTGGGTTAAGTAGTGCTAATCTTGCAAAAGAGAAGAGCAGGTGTTTGTGTGTGTGTGTGTGTGTGTTCCTTGATACTCCCTAATATCTGAGATAAGCTCCCAAGTGTGGTGTTTCCACTTGGCACCCTTGCCTTTTCTTTGCCCAGAAAAGCGCTGATATTTTGCAGAGATGGTTTGGGATGAGAGGTTTCTTAATGACACACTTTTTCTCCTCCAGCATGCCTGTCCATCTTCTCACCTCATTTGGGGTCTTTTGTGGGGCAGGAAGCTGTTTCACTTCCTCCTCTTTCTCTGCACGGTGACACACATATTTTAAAAGTTTGAGCCTGTGATGCCAGATATAGCATGATATAGCATGCCTCTAACTGAAATAGCAACTCCTTTTTCTGCATTCATGTCCATTGCTTTCCACGGTGAATCATAAATGACGCACATATAAATCATATATAAAACGCATCACAGAAATTCCATTTCCACTATCCAGGTATTTACTGAGCACATACTCTAAACCAAGAATGGAAAGGAATCAGGAGACGAGGAAAATGTTTCCTGATCTTATATACTTCACAGCTTAATGCAGAAGACCGATTTGAGTATAAGTAAGAAAATTAAGTTGGAGCCAATACAGAAATAAAAACACAATTGAGGAATCAGAGAAAAGAAGAAGTGGAAGGGGTAGGGGGATGCATTAGGCAGCTTATTTGTGCAAAGAACTTGACCTGAAGATGACACCGTGGCCTTGGTTTTTGACAACCTCATTCCAAGGTAGGAATCATTGCCCTCTATTGCAGATGGGGAAGTTAAATCACAAAAGGGTGAAGTGAGAAACACAAGGTCACATGGAAAGGAAGAGGTAGATCTGGGATCTGAACTCAGGTTTCTCTGACTTCAAAACCCAGGCTGGTGAGAAGAGAGCTTCCGCAGAAGATGCCTTTGAGCTGGCAGAGTCAGCAAAGGCACATTTGTTCCAGAAGGAGGAGCCAGATGATTTGGGAGGTGAGGTCTGGACATCTGAAGCTACAGCACGCTCGATGGAGAATCAAGGCTGGGGGTGCTGGACACAGGCCCAGTGGCACAAAGCCAGGGGACTAGATTCCACTCATGTTAGATGCCTGGAATGCAACACTGAAGATTCTGGACCCTATTCTGTGAGCCCTGGGGACCCACTGAGTGAATCTGAGTCCAGGACTCAGTTAGGTCCTTGTTGCAAAGTGGGTTGTGTCCAGAGATACCTGGGCAGCAGATGGAGTAGACTCAGAAGGGTTTATTTGCAGACAGTAATAAAGACCCTGAATGACAATGAAACTCTTGGTGGCTGACCCCTGAGCTATGACCCTGAGAGCAAAGACCACCCGAGCTAGTCCTGTAGCAGTGGATGGGGCTAGAGAAGGAGCCGTCCCTCGTGGCAGAGGCTGCAGACACATAACTCAGATGGAGAAAACACTTAGGATTAGAAGGAAGGACTGTTAAGTGCATCACAAAATTCTTACATTTAGTGTTTCTTCTGGTCCAGACCCCTGGTCTAAAATTAGCCTTGGCGAGAAAACTGTGAGGAAGGCCGGTGGCCTTCAACACCTGGAGCACCAGAATCATAGAGAGTCATAGAGTCAGTTTTCATCAAAGTTTGTTGATTTCTACTAAGCCAATCTGAACATTTCAGAACAAATGGAATAAAATACTTTCCTATAGGCAATTAATTAATTGTATCACTAAATGCAGAATATTTTCTTTTAAATATGAAAACCAAAGGAGCATTATTCAAAGTTAAATATTCAGGGGATAAAAACAGGTACACAGTTACCAAGGAGCTTGTAAAACCACCCACAAAGTTAATGACAAATACCGTGTTGAGAGAGGGAGAGAGAAAGCCACAAACCTACTTTAGGGGCTAATACTGATGGACGATAGATAGTATCAGTAGCTTACAATAGGAAAGAACAATTCTTATCATCATAGAGAGGAAGGTAATGAATGAGCTCTTAGCATACATATAGGACGCGACTGAAGCGACTTAGCAGCAGCAGCAACAAAGTGCCCTGTGATTTCTTGTGTTTTTTGCTGAAAACTATGCTACAGGCAAAGGATTTTTTTTTCCCTCTTGAGTCTTTTCCTGTTGCCGTGATGTAAATATCAAGCTGGCAAAGGACTGACCCTGGGTGCCACAAGAAAGGGCATGAAAGTTTACACCTGTCTACCCTGCCATTGTTTGTCCACAGCTGGAGGTCAGTTGTCTGCTGACCTAGGTTCAGGATTTAAGGAAACAGTGAAAACTGGTCATTCTGCTTTTTCATATGTGATAAGAATCTGGTTGCGTAGGGAAGAGGTACCCATTCAAACTTTGAATAAGTGATTTGATTAAAATGGTTCTTCAAAATACAGATAGTACAATTAAGACCATTTCCATTATTTCAAACAGATCACTCAATTGAATTATATCTTGAAAATATTTTACAATCCTTAATCTGTAGCTTCAGGGGCAGAATATCACGTGTGTGTGTATGTGTATGCACTCATATTGAGAATAAGATACCAAGATTTCTCATAAAGCTGAATTTTGGTGTAGCTTTGGATGATTTCCTAATGATTTTCTTTATTTGTCTGAAAAAAGAAATCAATGCTGCGATATTTTAAAACTGTATCTTAAACAACAAGCACTTGCCATAAAGCACAGGGAACTATTCTCAATATCTTGGAATAACCTATAAGGGAAAAAAATCTGAAAAAAAATAGATTATATAGGTATAAATAACCGAATCACTTTGCTGTACACCCGAAACTAACACAACATTGTAAATCAACTATACTTCAACAAAATAAAAAGTAAAACTATATCTTAACACAATTCAGTGGAATGAATACCTTTCAAAGCCAAATACTATCAAAGAGTTGTTGAGAAATCTTTCTGCAAGTTTCAACACTGAGCCTACCAGAAACATCGATCTAACTGGTATGAAAACGAACCAGGTACAAAATTACTGTTTATCATTGTTTCTTGTTCTACCTTGAGACCAGTTGCCAGGGAAACACCTGTTAGAGAAGGCTGTTCTGTAGCCTCTACGCTCCACTGAGTGCTTGGTATACAATAGTCACTCAGAAACACATCATTAAATACACAAGTGAACGGACCAGCCAGAGGATCAGCTCTAATATTCTGTGATAACAGGATCACAAAATAAAATACTCTCCATCTTTATTTCTAGTGGCCAGGTCCTATTAAAAATCTCTCTGCTGCCCTCCCTTCTCTCTGACTTCCTAGGCTCACTTCCAAAGCAAGATTATCCAGTATCTTTCAGGTACCTAAAAGGGACAAGCAAAGAATTCCTCGCCCCTCCCCCAGCTGGAGAACCTTCCTGCTAGTTGGTGGCTTCTGAGAAGCACTCCCGACATCTCTCAGAACTGGCATTTATTCCATGCCTAAAAATGACAGGCTCACAATTGATATTCCTTTGTTTGTTCTTGCTATTGTAAGTTAAGGAGATGGAGTCTTTGAATTTTTATCCCTAGATCTAATCTCTGCTGAGTTTTGGGGCTAGAAAGGCCAATCTTATTCTTGAGGAATTGGTGAATGGATACTTGAAATTATTGAACTCTTCTCAAAATAGTCACAACCTGCTTTGTAACCTACTCTAGAATTCAGCAAATCAACACCAGTCTATTCCATCTATAGCTCACAGAATTCTTGATTTGAAATGAAATGAAAAATAGACCATTTCCCAGTATTTAGCTAGACCTACAGTGCTTAGAAATTTTGGACAGATTACAACATGGACTCCAGAATAAAGTCTCTGCTGCTGCTGCTGCTGCTGCTAAGTCGATTCAGTCGTGTCCAACTCTGTGCGACCCCATGGACTGCAGCCTACCAGGCTTACCCGTCCATAGGATTCTCCAGGCAAGAACACTGGAGTGGGTTGCCATTTCCTTCTCCAATGCATGAAAGTGGAAAGCGAAAGTGAAGTCGCTCAGTCGTGTCCGACTTTTAGCGACCCCATGGACTGCAGCCCACCAGGCTCCTCCATCCATGGGATTTTCCAGGCAACAGTACTGGAGTAAGGTGCCATTGCCTTCTCCCAAATAAAGTCTCTAGCATCTTTTAAACCTCTAGTAAAGAAGGAACTTGGTCTCAGATTCTTTAAATCATTAGCAGTGTTTGTGAATGTTTATCTCAGGGCCCACCCCGGGAACCTGAGCTAGAATAAGGCATGGGCCTCATTAGTCTGGAGATGCCAGGGTCTGAGGGAGAAGCCCATTCACCAGACTAGGTGTTCACCGGAGGAGCACTATGAAATGTGCTAGTCTCGAGGGAAAGGAGAATCTATCTTAGTGATAACATTTGCCTAGGGAAACCCTCATTGTCTCATCTGGAATTCTAATTAGACTTCAGTTCTGTTCCCTCGCATTCAACTTTGATAGGTCCACATGACTTTAGAAAGCACAGACTGATCATTTTAATCCTTATATAAAGTGTTTTGATGGCTTGCTGTGCTTGGAGGCTAAGTCGCTTCTTTAGTATATGACTCTTTGTGACCTTATGGACCTATCACAAGGGTCCTTACCTATCACAATGGTCCACTAGGCTCCTCTGTCCATGGGATTCTCCAGGCAAGAATTCTGAACTGGGTTGCCATGCCCTCCTCCAGGGGATCTTCCCAACCCAGGGATCAAACCGGCATCTCTTATGTCTCCTGCATTGGCAGGTGTGTTCTTTACTATTAGCACCACCTGGGAAGGCCCTCACCTGGCATAAAACATCCTCCACCATTGGACAGCAGCTTTCCTCTCCAGAGTTCCAGCCTCATGCTTCGTGTTCTCTTATGCAGAACCACGCACGCCTCTGTGTGCTTGTTTCTATGATTGCCTTGGTCCTTGCCGACAGTTACCTAGCTGTGATATTTCAAAACTGAACAGGTGTGTCTTTCCACCATCGGGAGTGGTCTTCTTTACCTCACCCATCTTGGTTCCTCAGGGCACCTGTGCTCACCTGGACAGCAGAGCCAGACATTCCCAAGGACTAGATCTGAGACCACCACAACCTCCCAAATCTGTAACTATCATTACTGCATATGAGTTTCCCCCCAAAATGCAGTGACGTGACTCTGCAGTTGTTACCACATGTTTGATGACATGTGGGGCTGTACCTCTTAGTGATACAGGATGTTTGGAGCTGATCTGGTCCCTAGCTAGCTTGGTGACATATTTTCTCACCATTCTCATATTCAGGATTCAGACTGAGCCCTGGAGTAGGTTCTTTGAGCTGCTGTAACAAATTAATACAAACTCTGTGGCTTAACATGACAGAAATTTATTAACTTTAGGTTTTGGCGGTCTGAAGTCTGAAATGAGTTTCACTGGACTAAAATCAAGGTATTGTCAGGTCCATGTTCCCTGTGCAGGTTCCAGGAGAAAAATCTATTTTCTTGTCTTTTCCAGCTTCTAGAAGCTTCCTCCATGATGTGGTTCATGGCCCTGCATCACTCTGACTCCTGTTCTACCATCACGTCTCCTTTTCTGACTTTGACCATCTTCCCTTCCTCTTTTCCTTGTAAGGACCCTTGTGATAACACTGAGCCAACTCAGATAATCTAGAATAATCTCTCCATTGGAAGATCTTTAGCTTAAGTACATATGCAAAGTCCCTTTGGTAGTATAAGTTAACATATTCACAGGATTTGGTATTAGTAGGTGTAAATCTTTAGAGAGCCTTTATTCTGCCTAGCACAGGTCCCAAAAGTTACAAGAAAGTATATATCATGAAACTTTGGATTTTCTTACAGTAATTTTAAAATTTAGGAAGGGTCACCTCTTGCCTGTTAGTCCTTCTCAATTATGAGCTCCCTGGAGGCAAGGCCCATTCTTGGCACGTGGTTGTCTGTTCCATGGACATTCACTGAACTGAAGTGCTGGCTTTTACTGAGAACAAAGAGCAGGGAAACCCTGCAAAAGTTGGGCTAAGAAATGACCTGTATGATCTTTTTCCAAACACATGACCCTATTAAAGATACTTTAATTTCTCATACCATATTAAGCACTCTCTTTCTCTCATTCTGATCAGACCAGAATCTCTATTCCAGTTGCTCAAGAGGACCATGTTTCAAGCCTTCAGCTTTGTTCCTGGACAGAGCAAGAGATCCACATGGTCATTAAAAATAACAGCCTCAGTCAAGGACTTGGAACCACCCTGAAATGCCTGCCACCTGGAGTTGTCTTGGACTTGGAATGAAGGCTGCCGCACTGTGGCTTGGTCAGAACCAGCCCATCTCTCCCTCAGTGCCTTCAGTCCCAGGGCCCTTTACCTGCAGTGTCAACTTGAAAAATACATGCAACCTAAAAGTTGAGAGTTAGCCTTTATTCACTTGGCATGTTAGGACTCGAGCCTGGGAGACAGTCTCAGGTGACCCCAAGAGAGCTGACTTGGGGGAGGCAGAGGAGAGGCCAAGCTATAACACAAGTTTGCAGCAAGGGGCAGATAATCTGAATACGAAAAGATTACTGTTAATTAAGAGAAAACGAAATCTGTCACAGGAAGAGATTTAGCGATCTACTATGTATGGCAGGATGCAAGCGTCTGGACTTGCTAAAGTCATTTCTTTCATATGCATCTAGTGATGTGAGGCCAATCCTGCTTTCTTTTTGTTCACATTTATTAACTGTAAGAGCTGGCAAATGTGGCGGATGGCCGCCTCTCACATCAGCTCCTTTTCACTTTCCAGGGAGGAAGTAGCTGTTGGTTTCCAAATAGCTGGCTTTGCCTCACCTGGGCTCAGAAATTTGCATTTGGAAAAGACTTGCTTACTGGTAGAGTAGAGAGCAGAAAATATTTTATTTCACAAGGGGAACTGAGCCACACACCCTGGCTAGGCTCGCTGTGGGGTGTTTAAAGGGCCACCTGGTTTGAGGAGATGCTCAGCAAGTCTGCCACTGTGCTCCTGAACTCTCAGTTTAGTTAGCCCCTCATCTCCCACAGACTCCTGTGGCCCCAGGGGGGATGTGTACTGTGCTAGGCTTGCCTTCTCTCCACAGTCCTGGACCCTTTCTCATTTAGGCCAGTGTACCCAGGCATCACCTCCTTTGTGTCTGCTTTGTAGGCATTAGCCCCTCTGCTGCTTTATTTCTCAGCATCTCTCCTCCATGGTGGTGGTCGGTGGGTGGCGGGGTAGGAGGGGGGGTCTTCCCTGGTAGCTCAGCTGGTAAAGAATTCTCCTGCAATGTAGGAGACCCCGGTTCAATTCCTGGGTCAGGAAGATCCCCTGGAGAAGGGATAGGCCACCCACTCCAGTATTCTTGGGCTTTTCTGGTGCTCAGACAGTAAAGAATCCACCTGCAATGTGGGAGACCTGGGTTTGATCCCTGGGTTGGGAAGATCCCCTGGAGGAGAGAATGGCAACCCACGCCAGTATTCTTGCCTGGAGAATCCCCATGGATAGAGGAGCCTGGCGGGCTACATTCCATGGGGTCACAAAGAGTCGGACGCAGCTAAGCACACACACAACACTCCTCCATAGGAGCCAGAACAGGGCATATGAATGCCAGAGTGTTATCCGACCTGCCGAGAGACTGGACAGATCATCACCAAATGGGGACCCACAACTGCATCTCAGACATTTATTTGCCTAAACTGCAAAATGGAGACAATAAGGCCTTGAAAGGACCAGGGCACAAGATAAATAAAATAGCAGAAATAAACAACCTTGCATATCACTTAAGACATAGCAGATGGTTGATAACGGTAGATTTTATTATTATCACTGTCACTGATATCATTCCTATCAGCATCATTTTATTCCAGTATGACTTTGGAAGCTAGAAGTCTGAAGCTTCAGGAATTAACTACAAGGCAGGTCCCTCCGCCATCTCCTCCCAGGCAGCATTCTGGCAACAGCTGCCACTTTCTTCACTTATTACTCGTCAGAGCTAATCTCTGGAAGAGTGGGATTAGCTGCGCCTGTGCCCTCTCACCGCTGGGCCATATGCTCTTGAACGACAGCTGTTTGATTGCTTATGCTGGGAGAACACAGTCTTTTCAACCCAAATTTGATAAACATACATTTCTTCTGTCTGTCCTACTTTGGGCCATCTGTCAGCGTGGCATGGTGCCTTCGCTGGACTGGCAAGATGCTGAAATCAGACCACCAAGGAAGGTTCAAGGACAATGCCGTCATCAGAGAGGGTTGGGTTTGGGGGCGGGGTCCTCAGAATCTGAGATAGCCAGGGCTCAGGCTGCCCAACCCTCCCCTGCAGGTACAAGAACCTTGTTCTTAAAAGAGGAACCTGGCCTCCTCAGCTAGGTCCATCCCCAGATGGAGCCCTCTTGAACAGAAGAAATTATCACCAAGTGTTATAAAGTGGTGTTTTTTGGTCACATGCGAACTTCTGAATTGCTTGGAGATCCCGTTAAACTGCAGATTCCGATTCAGTGGGTCTGGGCTGGGGCTTGAGTTTCTGCATCCAGAATAAGCTCCTAGGTGATGCTGAAGCTGCTGGTCCGAGGACCACAGGGCAATGTTACAAAGTACACCTGATTCAGAGTCAGCAGTCCTGAGTCCTCTAGATAGTGTCCTGCCAAGAGGATGCTTTGTGAATGAGATTCCATAATGAGGGGGATAACCAGGAGACCAAGAGGCCAAGCTCACAAAGAGCCTCCTGAGTGAGATTGCCCAGACTCCTCGAATTGTCCCTAATGTGGAGTAGAAACACTGCTAAATCAACCAGCTGAAAACAAAGAGCCTAATGGCTATATTGTCTTTGATAGCATCAAATACTAGCTCAGAAGAGGCACATAAACTACAGGAAGTTAATAGAATGATAAGATGCAACAATACCCCTATCTTCTCAATGCCTGCAGATGTAAAGGGGTGATTGGGGGGTGGGGGTCATGCTGGATCGTGACAGCAGGAGCAGGAGGGACCAAACACTACAAAGTGGAGGACTCAGAACCCTGAAGACAGAATTTACACGCCCGTCCATCTAGCCCCAGGGTCTGGAGGAGTCCAACAGGAGGCTACCCGGAAGTGTCTTCCTTTCAGGCCTTTGGAAGGTGTATGCACTTGCCTGGAAGCAGCATAATGGGAGCGATTTCCCCATTCGACCTTGGCAGCCCAGAATTCCAGGAGAGAAGTCAGACGGTGACATCAATCCACATAAATTGCTTTTGAAGATGGAATGCCCAAGATCTCATAATTCTTCTCTAATTGTTAAGGAACTAATTAAACCTGTAGCATCTCTGTTAACTGAGTTTTACGATGTTAATTTCACTACTGGACAAGCTAAGTCAGGCATCTGTGGACTCCACCGTGGGCTTCTGGCTCCTGACAAAAGGCATTAATGATATTTTCAATGAGCACCGCAGAATCCCAAGTGATTTACCAACAGTCTCTTGCCAGTTCCCACAGGGCCAGGACCTGGCAACTGGGCATCACCTTTTTGGCCTAGTTCAGGGCAGCCCTGCCCATGGAGCACAGAAGCACACACGTGTGCCTGGGCAGGTACACACGCGTGCCTCATGGCACAAAACAAACACAGACCACCAGCCTGGAAGAAGATAACCTGCTATTTGGAATCCTGTTTAGATGTCTCTTTAAATTGTTGATGATTCCTTTATTTTAATTGAGATCTGAGCCTTCATTATGCCCATTAGTGACTCAGCTCCTGATCATATCCATCCCGTTGGGCGTGTCTGCCTGCCCTGTGTTTCTCCAGAAGGGTGGAGGCCCAGGCACCCACTTCATCCACACCAAGGATGCTCTGTCCAGCATCACACGACCCCCAGCCCCGAAAGCAGGGAGTCTATTTGAAGGGAGTGAATTAAGGTTCCCACTCACCCCTACTCCCTGCCCCACACCTGTGCACAAAGGCTCTGTGATGGCACTCTCTAAACTCATAAGCACCATAACAAAGTCACCTGGCTTATAGGGAAGAGCAGGGTTAGAAAAAACTCCTATCACTTAACTCCTAGGATCCATTCTAGGATCCTGTATGGGATGGGATGGAGCTTGGGACCCTGGAGAATCTTCACTCCCTACTCTCTCCTTACAGAAGAAACTGTACTCAGCAAACAGGAAGTGCTTGCTTAAGAACCCATAAAGCAGTTAGTTCCTGGTGACTCTGGAATCTGGTCACCTCCCTGCCAGTCCAGAATTTGTTCAGCAAATATCCCCAAATAAATACTAAGTGCAAGTGCACTTCCAGGAATTTAAAGCCACCCCTAGGCTGGCGGGTTTAGGGGCAGGTGGATTTCTCACAGCTAGAAATGAGCCCAAACCCTGTCCTCACTGCGAGTGACGCAGAGGTCCTGGGTATGACCCCCCGCCAATGGGGGTGAGGTGAGTGAGGGTGGCTTCTGAGATCCACTCAGGGGACTGGACTCAGAGAGACAAAGGCCATGTTGAGAAACCTTCTGTATTTCCCTCAGGGAGAAAAAAAAAAACAAACCCTAAACACATACTCCTTCTCATGTCCTCTTTTCTTTTTTTTTTGCTTTTTTCAACCCAAATAAAGCCCCCCAGAGTAACTAAAACTTTTAGAGCCTCTGAAACTTGACCACCTGTTTGTTTTTCTGAAGCCTGCTTCTTTTCCTCAAAAATAAAAACAATAACAAAAAGAAGGAGAGGAAAGAGGAAAATGTGGCCTGGACCTCATCTGTTCATGCCCATGCTTTCTGAAGGTCCCTCAGGAATTAGGTGCTTTCAGAGGCTGCCACCCACAGCCCTCCAGTCTCTGAGCCACAGTGGCCAGTCCCCAGCCTCCCAATGTGATCTCGGCTCTGGGAAAAGGACTAGCACCATTCTGAGGCAAGGAGGCTGAGTCCAGCCACATCCACCCCTGACTCTGCCTGCAGCTTTGCAGAGCGATGCCCACACCCAGGGGGACTTGGACAAGTCATCAGCTGTTTAGTCTAGTTTCAGGAGAAGAGAGGAACCAAGCCAAGAATCCACATTGGCCAAAGGGGAAGGGAAAAAAAAAAAAAAAATGGAGTAAACACATTGCCAGAAGGTGGCGCTACACCTTAAGACAGGCCAGCCAGAAGGGATGATGCCTCCGGAGATGGTAGGATTTCAGAGGTGGGAGGGTGTCCAGAGAGGAAATGCAATGAAGTGAAATAAAGTCAGAGCTGGAAAGACCCTGAAAGGTCATTCTGGAATAATCCCATGTCATGGATGGGGAAACTGAGGCCCCCTGAGATGGCCCAGTCGTACACAGCAGAAGGTGGAAATCACAAGTCTATCACTGTGTGCTGCCTGCTCTTCGGCAAACCTGAAATCAGAGAATAAAACACAAGGATTGGCTGGCCATAGGGGAGCCAGGCTTTTGGAACTGAGGCTCTGACAAGGGGAAAGGACCCTACAGTCCCTTCCTGGGGAACGACCATGGCACCCTCCCAGAACAGAGGACAGGGGGTCGGCGGGGGTGGTGGGGGGAGCTTGTCTCAGTGGCCCTCACAGCATCCCTGTTTGAGTCTTGACAGGATCACAAAAGAAGTGGGCTCCACCACTCACTAGCTGTGCACTGTGGATGTTTCACTCAACCTCTCTGAGCCTTAATAGCTTCATCAACAAGAAGGCATAAAAATATCTCCCACTCAAGAATTTGCTGTATGATACAGGGAGCTCAAACCCAGTGCTCTGTGACAATCTAGAGGCGTGGGGCAGAGTGGGAGGTGGGAGGGAGGTTCAAGAGGGAGGGGACATATATATACCTATGGCTGATTCACACTGTTGTACAGCAGAAACCAACACAACATGATAAAGCAATTATCCTCCAATTAAAAATAAATTTTAAAAAATCGCCCATTCAAAATCACATCTGAGAATTAAAGGTTGTAATGTCAGGTGACCAGTGCAGCATCATGGAAATCTTTCTTCTCTTTGTGATGGCACCTCTAGCAGTCTTCTCCTGTAGGTATCCAAAACTTGGATCGAAAATGCCCGAAGTACTGTGATGGAAGACCTTGCTCTTATGATGGGCTCATCCCTGAGGACCCCAGCCAAGGAAGGGTGAGGTCACAAGATGGACGGCGGAAAGAGGAGGGGGAGGGGAAGAGAGAAACGGGCAAAATTGTCAAGCCTCCCTGTCTCTGTTCAAAGGCCATTTGTAGAGAAATGATTCCCTGTCTACAGATACCTGCGCGCACGTGCACGGACACAAGAGTCCGCAGTTGCAAAGGAGAACACGGTGTGGTGGCCTGAGGGCAGGGTCAGCACAGCCAGGCTTTCACTGCAGCTCCGATCCAGCAGGGAGCCACGTCGCCACCGCCTTCCCACCGGAGGGCTGCCTGGCTCTTTTCAATCCCCGACTCACATTCAGGGCCCCCAGGAGCCAGGCTGCATTATCCATGTCCTCTTCACAGACAAAAGGCCCAGGCCTTGAAAGGGCTTCCTTGGGACCACACAGCAAGGCGTAGGTGAAGCCCACCGCCAGGGGACGGCGCCCAGGCCCCTCCCGGCTCCTCCTCCTGGTTCCAGAAAGGCTCCCCCCACAGCATCTGAGCCTCAGTCCCTGTGGAGAGGTGAGAGGGCGGAAGGGGGATCCCGCTGAGGTCACTCCCAGCCCTAAGATCCTCTGACCTGGGGTCCCCAGTCCCACCAGCCTCTCGCGTCTCCCAAGGAAAGACACCCTCCACGTCGCCAAAGGGCCTGTCTAATCTAGATCACACGCTTTCAGAGAGGCAGGACTTTCCAGGCCACCTTTTAGCGACACCAGGTGAGGGAGAGACAAGGTCACCTACACGAGAGGGAGGAAACTGCGTCCTGTCCCTCCCCACCCGCATCCATGGATTCCTTGCTTCTGCCACACCACTGTGAGTGGACCCGAGCTCCATGCACCCGCTGAGATAATCAGCCGATAAACAGCACCCCGCTCCTGACACGCCCAGCCTTGCCCCAGTTATGTCGTCAGAGAAACACGGGCTCCCTGGGGATGAGCCTGTGTGCACTGTGGATCTGTACTCCTGAGTGTTCCACAGGGTGGTGGTGAGGTGGACAAATCCGGATTCGAGTCCGGTTTTACCAACTGTATGCTGTGTCAACACAGGCAGGCGATTCTACCCCCTGGGACTTTGGTTTTCTCCGCAGCAAACTGAGGGTAAAGATACATCAACTGCTGTCTTGTAGACACACGACCCGTACGAAGTTCTTATAGTGACCGGTTGGCGGTGAGCGCTTCTTCGACGCTAAGGAAGATTAGCGGTGTTTCTGGCGCGCACTCCCTTGACATGTATGGCGTGCCTACTGTGTGCAGGTGCTGTGGAGATTCTTCAGCCTGAGGAGTGGAGCTGTGGCCCCCATGGGCTGGAAGGTTGAGGATGATGGGAGGCTGGCCTCTAGAAGCTAAGCAAAAGCAGCCCGCGGTCTCTCCTCCCTCGTCCGCGTCGAGAATGTTCCTCAGACCTGCGGTCTCCACAGGCGGGGAAGCTTTGTGAGCTCTGTGTAGTTTGTCCCTGGGATTCTCCAAACCCTCCTCTCTATGCCCACTGTCTCTTCCGTTCCTGGAGGTACAGACTCCTCCTAAAGCCACTTGAGACCCATCCTGGTTCTATGTTCTGGGAGAATCCTCCTTTTGATCTGTGCTTCCAAACGTCTTTGACAGGATTCCTGAGGCATGACAGTAGCATGGCAGACGTTGGAGAGGAATAGGGATGACGATGGACACATGATCCCTGCTCTTGGAAAGCCCTCACACCTCTCTACATTCATTCTCTCACAATGTATTTATTGAGCATTTACTAGGTGCCAGGCATGTGATCAAGATGGCTGATGTGGCTTTCTCCTCGGAGCTTACAGTCAGCTGGGAGACAGTAAGTAAGCAAGGCGTGACAGTTGCAACAAGGAGAGAGTTCCAAGCTTCATGGGAAAGCAGATGAGATGACAGATAATAACAACTAAGGTAGACAAAGGTTAGAGAGGGAAGCGAGGAAGCAAGGAAGCTGCTTGAACACACAGGAAGAAGCCAGCTCTTCTGAGGGTGGGGCTCAGGAAAGGTTCACAGATAAGAGGAACAACAGAGCATCAGTGTGGAAACCACACGTTCTAGAGTCGTGCATCTGGCTTCAAAATCCAGCTCTGACATAGTTAACTTGGATGAGAACTCAGTCTTTTTAAGCCTCTGTTTTCCTGTCTGCTGAAATAGGCACAGGGCATCCTAGGTGGCTCAGTGGTAAAGAATCCGCAGGTTTGATCCCTGGTCCTGGAAGATACCCTGGAGAAGGAAATGACAACACACTCCAGTATTCTTGCCTGGAAATCCCCATGGACAGAGGAGCCTGGCGGGCTACAGTCCATGGGGTTGCAGGGTCGGACATGACTCAGCAACTGAACAGCAACAAAATGGACACAATATCAGTCCTTGATGTAGAATGTTGATCCAGGGACTAAATGAGATGGTTCATGGGAAACGAATGGGTCTGTGCCTGCTGGTATATAAAACCACTCAATGTGGTCATCTTTATTACAATTACTGAGTAAGATGCAAGCTGACATAAAGCATTGCCAGCAAGTGATTATGCAGAAAGGCATCCCCAACCCTGAGTGGGACCTCTGGTCTCGGGCAAGTCATTTCTTTCCCCCAATCCTCATTTTCCCATCTATGAAATAAGTGGGACTGTTACTGATACTTGAGGTCTCTTTCTGCAATCAAATGCTATACTGGGATGAGCGCTGGCCCTTTGAAGTCCATGACCACACAAAATGATCTCTCTTACATGGCTGCTCACTTCCTACATTCATGCAGACTATAGCCAGACCATATCCTTAGTAACAGCAAAGTTGTCCATGTTAGAGATCTGAAACCATGTCGGGAGGGTGCTGTAATCCACATAAACTAGTACCCCACATGGGTGTGCTACCGGAACACTCCAGTCTGTGTTCGGTCTTGGGCTGAATTTTCACAACCAGTTCATTCCCCACTAAACACACAGGTGCCCAACAGAAGTGATGACAGAGCCATCATAACATGCATTCAGATCCAGGAGGCATGTGGTTTCAATATGCCCCGTTGTGCTCATGACATTGTGGTTGATACTTTATTGTCTGCCTTTCAACAGAATCCTTTCTCTCAAGGTCTGGCCAAGTGGCCGAAATCATACAAATTCAACTACATGTTGAATGTTTGTCCTCTGGCTCCTTTTTGGCTCCAGGAAAAAGGCTTTTACCTTGTTTTCTGTCTTGTGAAGTAGCATTAACACCCACCTAAGACAGAAGCTGGGAGCCATCCCAGACTTCTTGTCCTCATGTCCAGTGATTAATTGGTGACCACGCACTATAAATTCTACCTCCTTGACATTTTTCAGATGAGTCCAATGTGCTTTAGCTCCATTGCCACATCCTGGCTCCTTCACTTACCAGGCCCCTGCTCAGAATTTTGCAATCAACTTGGTTTACTGTCCTCCAGTGGCTCCAACATCTCTCCTGTTTCAGGCTGCTTCTGCTACTGCTAAGTTGCTTCAGTCATGTCCGACTCTGCGACCCCATAGATGGCAGCCCACCAGGCTCCCCCATCCCTGGGATTCTCCAGGCAAGAACACTGGAGTGGGTTGCCATTTCCTTGTCCAATGCATGAAAGTGAAAAGTGAAAGTGAAGTCGCTCAGTCGTGCCTGGCTAGCCTGTTCTAAAAACACAGCTATGAATATGTGTTTCTACAGCCTGACACTTTTCAGTTAGTTCTCCATTACCATACCAGTGGTTCTCAAACTTGACCATGCATCTGAGTCATCTGGAAGAGTTTCAAAACACACATTGATGAGCCTGTGCCCAGTTTCTGATACAATAGATCTAGGATCCAACCAGTCCATCCTAAAGGAAATCAGTCTTGAATATTCATTGGAAGGATTGATGCTGAAGCTGAAACTCTAATACTTTGGCCACCTGATGCAAAGAACTGACTCATTTGAAAAGACCCTAAAGCTGGGAAAGATTGAAGGAGGGAGGAGAAGGGGTGACAGAGGATGAGCTGGTTGGATGGCATCACTGACTCAGTGGACATGAGTTTGAGTAAGCTCTGGGAGTTGGTGATGGACAGGGAGGCCTGGAGTGCTGCAGTCCATGGTGTTGCAAAGAGCTGGACATGACTGAGTGACTGAACTGAACTGAACTGAGATGTAGGATGGAGTCTGGGAACTTGCATTGATAGCAATTTCCAGGTAATTCTGATGCTGATTTTCTAGGGACCACATTTTAAGTACCACTGGGGCTTCTGAGGTGGCACAGCGGTAAAGAATCCACCTGCCAAGGCAAGAGACGTAGGAGATGTGGTTTCAATTCCTGAGCCTGGAAGATCCCCTGGAGTAGGAAACCACTCCTGTTTTCTTGCCTGGAAAATTCCATGGACAGAGGAGTCTGGTAGGTTACAGTCCATGGGGTTGCAAGGAGTCGGACACAACTGAGCTGCTGAGCATGCACGCATGTACAACCTACACTCTAAGGTGTAAACCCCTTACCCAGGCTCTCAAGAGTCTCCAGTCTGTACACTGTATGCTTCTTTCATATTATTTCAAGTGATTCCATGCACACACATAGACCTTATATTTGGGACCACCAAGGCCAGATACCCTCGTCAGACAGAGCCCCTCTAGTTTGAGCAGACAATCCAGGCTGTAGGTCGGAGGCTCACACCCTTACAAAGCAAGTGGTAGAAATGAGGCAGAATTCAATGGAGAACCAAAGGCTCAGCCACCCGGCAGGTGCTGACAAGCATTGACACCCAAGCTTTGTAGATGTGCTTCGGCGTTGATGCATCCCAAATGCTGTCTCCTCCTGATGCCTTTAAGCCATGTGGCAAAATAAACAGTGCAGCCAAATCATCATTTAAGCCAAACATAAACAAGATCTAAAGCAGAATAGGATGGACATGAGCCAAATGGAAAGGTAGTTTAAGGTTATGAAATCTGGCTTGGAAATCACATGTTGTCTGAACTTGTAAACATCAAAGAGCCAGGCTAGAAAACTGTAATAATGCAATAATAATTAATAATAATAAAATCATGGCTTCCTCACTGTTACCCCAGGATATAAAATCATAAAAAGAAATTAAGATGTGATAGGGCCTATTAAGTCATTGACTCTGTGTCTCTCAAGAGGGGAGAGAAGCACCATTTACAGAGTTGGAAAAACCTTGTCTTCCAAGGAGGACTCACAAGTGCCTCAAGAATAGAGGGAGCTTCGCAAGAGGCAGGATTGGGAAAATTCTGCTTACAAGCCATATAGCAGCCTCCATGTCTCCCACCTTTGGAGTTCTAGGTTGCTGATGATGAAAACAGACCTGCTCCCACTTCCTTGGAAAGAAAAGGGAAGCCCTAACCCCCCATCTAGAAAAGGAAATGGCAACACATGCCAGTATCCTTGCCTGGAAAATCCCAGGGACACAGAAGCCTGGTGGGCTACCATCCATGGAGTTGCAGAGTTGGACACAGCTTAGTGACTGCATGACGACAAATTCCCCACCCCCTCTCCTATCAGCATCTCTCACTGGGTCATCTCCAGCTGCCACATCCAGGAAGCTCATTTGACAAGACAGTGGCTGTGACCTTGAATCCCACACAAGGAGTGTGGCTGGGGCAGCCCTCCCCCCGCCACCTGGACACAGAGTTACTCACCTTGAATAGCACCAGAGAACTAGCTAGAATTTACTTTCAATATCTGGTGGATGTGCATACATTTGCTTGTTTCTTTCAGAACTCAAGATCAAGACAATTTGACAATTCAGAGTTAAGCATGTAACAAAGTATTCTCATGTAATGTGATGATAGTACTCAAATCATTCTTTTTAGATGAATTCCACCCCCTACCCCGCCAAATTGAGTAAACATTATCTTTATCTGTCTTAGGAATTGTTTCCTCCTCACACCCAAAACAACAGCAACAACAAAGGTCCCCACTGAGCCGATGGAATCACTTGATAGGCCTTTGAAGTAAAACTATTTGATGGAATTTATTTGGGATAAATATCTATCTTTTCCACTGTCATATTTTCTTATATTGTCTCATCTAGCATAAAGTGAACCCACTTGACTGAACTGGTGCTTTGCTGATCTGTGAGAGGTATTTCTGCCATGTTGTAGCTTTGAGTGGGTCCTGAGCAAAGGTATTTACAGTATTTCAAATTCTCTGGGAACATCATAATCTCTGTTTACAGAGGTGCCATTCAATATGGTAGTGACTGTCTGAGGGTGTGCTCAGTGGCCTCAGTCATATCCGATTCTTTGAGACCCCATGGACTGTGGCCCGCTAGGCTCCTCAGTCCATGGGATTCTCCAGGCAAGAATACTGAAGTGGGTTGCCATGCCCTCCTCCAGGGCATCTTCCTGACCCAGGGATCAAACCTGTGTCTCCTGCGTTTTCTGTATCGCAGGTGGATTCTTAACCACTGAGCCCCTGGGGAAGCCCGTGGTAGTGACTAGCCACACGTAACAATTTAAGCTTAAATTTAAAATTACTAAAATTAAGTCAAGTTGAATGAAGTCCAAAATTTCAGTAAAATAGGTGGTTAATTCACACAAACCACATATTAAATATTTCATAGTAATACACAGGTAGTGGCTACCATATTGGATTAATGAATACAGAAACTTTCTATTTTCATAGAAAGCTCTATTCCGCAGCCTTATTTTAGAAGTTTAACTTCTCCTGAAGCTTTATTGTAAAGGTTTATTCATGACCCTGACCCCGCTCATCCTCCAATCCTGCTCTGAGAATCAACCTCCATTACATTTTCTCATCCTCTGCTCAGCAAATGCAGCTGCATCCCACGTGGGCTCATAGACTCTGGCCTGTCCAGCCCTGAGAACAGGCCTTCATCCTGGCAGAAAATAAAGAATAGATTCCTACTCAAGGTAATTAATAATTCAGAACCAGTCTCAAATTCCAACAGTCTAATTATTGGTGTCTGCTCCCATTAATGGTTGTGGAAGTCAGATCTCTTTTGTGTTCAGATACATTCCTGTCCCTTACCTGAATGTCCATCATCCTGTCAGCTCTGACCTCAGATAACTCCAAGCTGCAAATGATTGAAAATGACTCCACCTTTGGGCATACTCTTGGTGCTTTTGGCTTATGACTGGTCACGGACTCAGTGTCACATGGGAAAGTTGGGATTCAGGCTATGAGCATCCACTAGTTTTTCTCTCAACAGCCCTAAAAAGTGAAAGTGTTAGTTGTTCAGTCATTATCAGACTCTGTGACCCATGGACTGTTGCCTGCCAGTCTCCTCTGTCCATGGAATTCTCCAGGTTAGAATGCTGGAGTTGGTAGCCATTCCCTTCTTCAGGGGACCTTCCCAACCCAGGGTTTGAACACAGGTCTCTTGCATTGCAGGCAGATTCTCTACTATCTGAGATACCAGGGAAGCCCCTCAACAGTCCAGTATCTGCTCGAATTAGAACATGGTATAGTAGAGAGGAGACCTCCAGTCATGGAATTCTGGATCCATGTTTCCCCTGACTCTGGGAATTTGGTCAAATTATAGAACATTTCTGAGCCTCCCTGTCCTCACTTATGGGAATAATAATAACAAAATCATGAGTTTGTGGTGAGGTTTATATGGCATAAGGATATTAAACAGTTAGTTCAGTGGTGAGTTTATAGATATCCAGACACTCAGGGCAATCATTCCCTTTCAATGTTTTTCTTTAGAAATTTTTGAATTAGTGGTAATAAAATAATGAAGGCAGTCACTTTTTTTAAAGCCATTAAAAGACTACAGCTCTTTAAAGTAGCTATTTAATTAACTCTTGCTTTTGTTTATATTACTACAAATAATCTGTGTTATCCATGCTCTGCAAAGTTAATTGTTCAGAACAAATGGGTGTCACTTGAAGTCTTACAGGCAAAGCGATCTCTTAAAAGGCCAGCACTTTCAGTGCTAACTTTAAATTAGAGACACACGTTTTCTCTGCCCAAGTGAGATTTCCAATCACTAAGTTATTCTTGTTCCAAACTTAGCCACAAGTACAATAGCAAGATCAGGTAGCAAAGCATAGTGGGTAAAGAGCGTTGGCTCTGGAGCCAACTGCCTGAAACAGAATCTTGACTTGGATTCATCCTAGCTGAGGAGTCAATAAATTAATACCCTGGAACAGTATCTGGCCCATGACAAAGGCTTTCTGTCTAAGTCTATGTATCAATAAGAAATTATCCTAAGATTCCAAAGACCCTGGCGCACTCACCTAAAATATTATGATCATTGGGAAAAGTGTGGGAATTCTAGCAATTCCATTAATAGTGGTCAGATGTACTGATCACTCACCTGGGCCAGGCCCTGTGCTAAGTACTTTGAAGTGAAAATAAGTGAAAATGTTAGTCACTCAGTCGTGTCTGACTCTTTGTGACCCCAGGGACTCCTCTGTCAGGAATTCCTAGCCCATCAGGCTCCTCTGTCCATGGAATTCTCCAGGCAAGAATACTGCAGTAGGTAGCCATTCCCTTCTCCTGGGGATCTTCCCATCCCAGGGATTGAATCTGGGTCTTCTGCATTGCAGGCAGATTCTTTACCATCTCATACATCATTCCGTTTCATTATTTATTCTTTAAACTATGAGCCCTTGGGCAAAACCAGAATTCAGTACAGGAAAATCTAACTCCCAAACCCAGACTCTTCACTCCAGTGTGTTTCTGCCTCTCCAGATAAGCAGGTTGTGAAGAGGGAGGTCTACTGGTTTCAACCTGACATACTGGGCTCACGTTCTTGGTCCACAGCTCTAGTTTAAGACCCACAAAGGCAGACACCCTGTGTTACTCAAAGAAGGAGAGAAGGAAAGCTGGTGGGCTTGCAAAGCCCTTCTTGGCCCCTCCTGGCATCAGGTGTTTGACACTACATGCCAGGTGAGGGTTTCCAACTGAACCTGCTCAATCTGGATTCAGTTATTTTACTTGTGCATATAGAGCTTTCTCAGAGAAGGCAATGGCACCCCACTCCAGTACTCTTGCCTGGAAAATCCCATGGATGGAGGGGCCTGGTGGGCTGCAGTCCATGGGGTCGCTAGGAGTCAGACACGACTGAGCGACTTCACTTTATTTTTTCCCTTTCATGCATTGGAGAAGGAAATGGCAACCCACTCCAGTGTTCTTGCCTGAAGAATCCAGGGACGGGGGAGCATGGTGGGCTGCCATCTATGGGGTCGCACAGAGTCGGACACGACTGAAGCGACTTAGCAACATAGAGTTTTCTGCCTTTTGAAACGAAGCCACTGGTAAACAACTGGCATCACTTATCAAGCATCCAAATTCCTGGCCAGTTGCCCAGGTGAAGCAAGAGCACCAGTTCAGAAGGGGACCCTCAGCATACTGACGTGCAGTGGTCACAAGACTCCTATACCCAACATTTCGTGAGCAGTGGGGGTTCTCGCAATTCAGGGCTTTAAAGTGTGCAGGTACCCCAGAACACTCTTGTTGATCAGCCTCTACTGAGATGGTAGCCTTATACTTGTTTATTTCAGTAAGAGTAGTCGCTACTCTCTCCCACTCTAATCCTTTGCATTTACAACCATTTATCCCCAAGAATGACTATAGCTTAAGCCATCTCACCAACTTTGTGTTTCTCACTATCTCTAGAACAACTGTTTGGAATCCTTGTCATGTGGAAAATAATAAAGGCTGCCTGGTATAGTGAAAGTGAAAGTGCCTCAGTCTTGTCTGACTCTTTGCAACCCCACTGACTATACAGTCCATGGAATTATCTAGGCCAGAATACTGGAGTGGCTAGCCTTTCCCTACTCCAGGGTATCTTCCCAACCCAAGAATTGAACCCAGTTCTCCCACATTGCAGGCAGATTCTTTACCAGCTGAGCCACAAGGGAAGCCCATTATTAACACAACATCAGTCAGACCTGGGTCTGCATTCCAGCTCCAACAGTTATTGGACAAATAACTCAGTGGCTGTAAGAGTCAGCTTCCTTCCACGTTACATAGGAGGGCAAGAGTGTTCATAACATCCTCTGGACAAACCTTAACTGACAAAAGTAACGAATAAGAAGACTTGCAAAGATTTAAGAATCTGAGAGTCTCCTTGTGATTGCTGATCATAGATATGATGCTGACTCTGCACATGGCTATGAATGAATCTCTAGTTGGCCCTATCTTTGTAGATGCTGACCCTTGAGTCTCACCAAGTCACCCCATCCTCAATCCCTCACCATTCTACAGGGATGCAAACCCTCGTTATCTAGAGAGCTGCCCCTTTCTAGCACATAAACCTAAAACCACTAAAGCAATATATATGTATACACATACATCTCATTTAACAAGCTTACATGTGATTTCTCAGTAATATCCAGGTCTGTAATAAGTTTTGCATAATGTTTCACTCAGTCGTGTCCACCTGTTTTTGACCCCATGGACTATAGCCTGCCAGGCTCTTCCATCCACGGGATTTTCCAGGCAAGAATACTGGAGTGGATTGCCATTTCCTTCTCCAGGGGATCTTCCCAACCCAGGGATCAAATCCAGGTCCTCTGCACTGCAGACAGACTCTTTACCATCTGAGCCACCAGGGAAGCCCATTTATAGACAAGGCAAAAGGAAATCTACATAACCACCAAGAAGTGGTGGACAACATTCAAAAAGGAGGCAGAGGAAACACCAGCAAAAGAGACAACACTGTGGGATCCTAAGTGCCAGGGCAGGAGGTAGGCAGATCTCACAACTGCCCTGCACATACTACCCACCTCCACTCCTACTCAGACCAAGATGAAAATATGCAGCGGCCCAGTGAAACAATGGGTGGTGTGACCACTGCCAGGCAGACACCACACATGGTGTGTTCAGGTTACAAGGGTCCTTTGAGTTTCTTAAGTCCAAACTCTCACAGTTCAGATGAACAAAGACACAAGAAGGTCCACAAGCTCTTTTCCTCCCTCCAAAGTAAAATCTCCTAGAACTGGGCAAATTCGGTTCAATACCATCTGCTAGCTGTGTATAATGAAGATGGCGGTGAGCTAACACGTGTTAAGTGCTTGTGAATGGCCAGGCTCTGTTCTACAAGTCTTAACTCATTTACAATTCAAAACCTCTCTTGGAGGTAGAGACAATTTAGTCCTATCTTCCTGAGAAGAAAAGGATTGTAGTCAGTCAGTTCAGTCACTCGGTTGTGTCCGACTCTCTGTAACCCCATGGACTGCAGCATGCCAGACTTCCCTGTCCATCACCAACTCCCAGAGCTTTCTCAAACTCATGTCCATCTCGTTGGTAATGCCATCCAACCATCTCATCCTCTGTCGTCCCTTTCTCCTCCCACCTTCAATCTCTCCCAGCATCAGGGTCTTTTCCAATGAGTCAGTTCTTCACATCAGGTGGCCAAAATGTTGGAATTTCAGCTTCAGCATCAGTCCTTCCAATGAATATTCAGGACTGATTTCCTTTAGGATGGACTGGTTGGATCTCCTTGCCCAAGGGACTCTCAAGAGTCTCTCCAATACCACAGTTCAAAAGCATCAATTCTCCGGCACTCAGCTTAACTCACCATGGTAACAGAGCTGAGACGTGATGGAGCGGAGAGGATGTGTGTCAATTGTTAGGCTGACTTCCATCAAAAATTTTAGAACAGCAATGATTTTTCCACTTTTGTTATCTAGATCCATTTCTATGACATATCTGGTTCCCTAAAGATAATAGATAAATGACAGGTCAATGTATTATCCTCTAGTACCTTGCATTGATAATTCCTCTCATCAAGCCAAACATTGGTATTGCTTTTCTCCAGGGGTGAGTTGTTGACTTTGCCCAATGCCACTGGAGCAGCAATAGTTCAGTTCAATCTGAAACTATTGCTTTCCTGTTTAATTCAACAGACATTAATTTTCTGACTTTACTCTTTAATCCCTGAACATCTGTTTCTTCAAATGCCTGTGTTCAGGTCATTGGTGGGTTTGGTGACTTCTGTTAAGCCTCTACTTCTCATATTCTGTCTTAATGCTAGAATCTTTTAAAGCAAATGATAACCAGAGTTTTTACCTGAATTTTTTTCTTTTTAAACATTTTTATTTACTTTGTAATAAAATTATGCACATTTAAAGCAAGAGATACTAAGGGAACATTTCATGCAAAGATGGGCTCGATAAAGGACAGAAATGGTATGGACCTAACAGAAGCAGAAGATATTAAGAAGAGGTGGCAAGAATACACAGAAGAACTGTACAAAAAAGATCTTCATGACCCAGATAATCACGATCGTGTGGTCACTCATCTACAGCTGAACATCCTGGAGTGTGAAGTCAGGTGGGCCTTGGAAAGCATCACTATGAACAAAGCTTGTGGAGGTGATGGAATTCCAGTGGAGCTATTTCAAATCCTGAAAGCTGATGCTGTG